>NW_028262313.1:17381421-17684451 GCF_047370975.1 Nipponia nippon
GTTCTTTCCTTTTCCCTTCTTACTCTGGGCTACATTTCATATGGGGAGAGGGGGAGCAGGGAGGAGAGGGACTTACCCGTTTAAAACAGCTGTAGAGGAAGAAGTGCTGAGTGGCAAAGGAAGGTGCAAGAGGCTGCGTTTTGATAGGCACGCTTAGATGCCATTCCTGAACTAAGGCCTGGGAGAAGTCCCACTGAAGTCATGTGAGAAATGATGAGAAGGATTAGGTATAGTTGGAACGCACAAATAGCATAGCATTTCTGGAGCATTTTCCTGAGCCTTGGAGTTGGGCATCCCTTGCTTGGGTGATTTAACAGAATTACTAGAAATGTAAACTCTAACAGGCACAAGATCACACTGCGTCTCCTTCAGGTTGACTTCAGAAATTTAATGTGTGTATTTTGTCCTTCTGACCATCCTCACATAGCCCTGAGAAAGAAAGAACAACCTCCACAAGGGTTTATTTGGAGGCACTGCTTTACGTGCATCCAGCACATGTGACACAGTTGTGCCATGGCACATGTTAGCACTATCCAAGTTCATCTGACAGGAACTAGAAAACATCTTTTCCATTTGAAGCCACAAGGGAATTTAAAGAGAGAAAGGAGAAAGTACAGAAAAAAGTGCAGAAAGTACAAAATCAATTTGAAAGTACAGAAAAAAAGCACAGAAAGTACAAAATCAATTTATCTGTGGGATTTTTGCAATTCAAAATAATCTCAGCTTATTTAACACATTGTTATTCATTAATTTTACTTTTTTACTCTAGAGGTTGGCAAATGAATGAGCTAAATGAATAACTATTCCTTAGTTATATTTGACCAAATAAGCTACTATTGTTTCCATTCCACTTCCTACAAAAGTCTGAGGAAAAACAGTAAGCACAAACAGGTGAAAAACACACTGGAAACTTGATCACACAAAACGCCTGATGTATGTTTTTGCATATTTCTTTTCCTGAATCATACTTCACAGGAGGTAACCTAAATGGGAATTTATTGGGACAACCTCTTTCAAAAGTTTGCTCAGATATCTAATGACAGTATGTGCTCAGAAGTTTGCTTTCCATGTTGTTTGAAAGACTGCATCTTTAGTAGCACAGAGAAAAATGTCACCTACTGAATCACACAGGGATTATTCTTCAGCAGCCCAGCTATTTCTCAGAAGCCATCCATCCGAGTAACCCGGACTAACCCTCTGTACCTTATATAAGCTGACAAAAGCATAGTGGAAGGTGGCTGCGGGATGCAGAAAAGCTATGGGAGAAAACATTTCTTTATCAGGAAGGAGATGAAATGGCCACACAGCTCTTTGGTCTCTTTGGCCTTTGTTTCTGCAAAAAGTGAAACTGGTAGCTCATGACAAATATCGCTGCCTTAAGATGAATATCAAATTACTGGAGAGTACAGAACAGTACTTGATCATGAAGAGCCTTGTAAAACGAATAGAAACTAGCATCCAGAGGCTTTTGCAAGCGATCTCAGTATGTCTGGAGGCTGTGCAGTGGTGTGCCAGCTACTGGCTCACTTCAGTGATGTGCTGGCACACCTTGACACAGCCTCCAGAGAAGGCAGCTGGGTTCCAGGTTTGCAACTAGACTTCCTAACTTGCCCATTAAATATGGAGGTATGAATTAAAATATAATTACTGAATATTAGAGAGCATGAGTAGGGGAATGATCTTAGAAGTATCAGGTAAAAGTCCTTATTTTAGAGGCAGATTTTATTGTTCCCCCAAACCAAACTGTTAACGGAAGGGAAGAAAATGAAGCAGCTCTTCTGCATAAGCCAGGAACAAACAATGGATAAGACCATGAGTCTGTACTCTGGCTAGCTACAACTTAGCAATTTCTTAGCTATGTCAGTGCTTCCAAGATTACAGGTAATTGTGAGGCTACATAAACAGTCACTGCTACCATCTAGCTTTCCTTCATTTAAAAGAGTTGCAAGCCTCTGCTCCCATTGTCATTCAAAATGCAGGTATATTCTGGGAGCCAGTTCTGACTCCAACTTGTATTTAAGCACATCTCTGAGGAAGTTTCTCAACACAATTACCAGAAAAGCAAAGCTCTGCATTTTCTACAGTCTCTCCAACAGCAGTACAGGGGTGTTGACAGCGGTTGAACAAGCAGCAGCTGTGCTTGCAACAGCCACAGCAAGGAACCAGTGTCCAAGGATGTCAGAGAGCATCAGAGATGTCAGCAGGCTCCTGCCAGCACCTTTCCCTTCAAACCCTTGCTTTGTAACTTCTTACATTTTAAGCATATGTCTGTGCATAGCAAAGAAGAGAAGAGGTGGGAAGATGTGCTTTATTTTCTGTTTATACCACATATAAACTTATGGATCCACACATCCTACAGACTTTACTGGGTCAACCAAAATCTTGCTGGTATATTCACATCAGTGCTTTCAGAAGGATTATACTGGTAATTTCCAAAACATGGGTCACCTGCATGGGAACTCTCTTGCGTGGAGGAACATGGTACCTGCTCCATTCATTTAGCCTGCAACAGAGTATTTAAGAACAGAGACTGCAGCTTTCTCTGGGCTTTTCTCTTGGATTATTCTGAGGTTAATATCTAGGTACTGTTAATGAGCAGGCTGAGCACTGCAGCTGCAGGAGAGATGGGAAAGAAAAGGTCAGGTGCTTGCTCTCACAGCAAAAGCATATGTCATGTGTGGAGCTGAATCTAGAGATAGATAGATGCTGCCTTCAAAATTCCTTAATCTCTTTGAGGAGTTCTTTACTAAAAGGACCTGTTTCTTGTTTCACCAGGAGCTCAGCAATGCAGGGGATTTTGTTCTCTTAGCTTTCTGCTTCAGCCTCTCCTTGCTGGAAAGTAAAACCCATCTGCCCACCTTTCAAAGGTATTAGAGATCTCCTGTTATATTCTTTAACTGGCAGCTCATCATCACCCTCCTCTCACATCACCTGATCCAGTCAGCTTGAAAACTGCTTGCTACTCTGCCATACATCATCTCCCAACCCTGGCTGAACTCTTTTTTGGGGCGTTAAGCACCCTGCCAGAAACCTCCAAGAGTAACAGGCATGCACTCTCCACCCCCAGCAGCAGGAGGCCTTTGGCCCTGACAGCATCCCTGGTACACAGGTGAGTTTCTCTGTGAGGAGCTGTACCAACACCTATTTCCCTTTCCAGGTGTTAAGTTCTGTGAAGTCCTCAATTTCCACCCCAAATCATGGTCCTTGGAGTGCAGAAGAACACGGAATAGAGGGCCACCACATTAATTAGGGGGCTTGCGGTACACGATGCACAAGGAGAGGCTGAGAAAACTGGATGTAGCCAGTCTTAAGGGAAGGGTGAGAGTATCTCATTGCTGTCCTCAACTGCCTAATGACAGGGTACAGAGAAGTTGGAGCTGGACCATTGGAGGTGCACAGATGATAGGATGAGAGGCAGTGGACAAGAGTTGCAATAAGAGAAATTCTGAGCAGATGTTAGGGAAAAAAAGCATCACCAGTCCAACACTGGGCCAGGTACCCAGTGAGGCTGTGAAATCTCCCTCCTAAGAGATATTCAGATCTTGGCTAGACAGGGCCCTGAGCAACCCGATTTAGCTGGCCCACATTTAGCAGGGGATTTGACCAGGTGATTTCCAGAGGTCCCTTCCAACATACATTGCTCTAAGAGTCCACTGCTTTGTCAGAGGAGTCAATACGTGCAGGTCATGGGGGCAAGCCCAGGCATACAGACTGACTGCTCCCTCCCAGTCCTAGCTAGTTCAACAATACATTAACTAGATCCATTACCTTGATGTAAAACCTCCCATGGAAACTGCCCTGTCAGCAATGAGGGGCTGCGGAGCCTTTCAGAATTCTTTCTGCAGGGGTGCCATGATTATGATCATAAGTTTGCAATAATGATAATGGAGCTAACCATAATACCATTTCCAACTGAGGTAAGCTATGGATTTGTATAAAATACGTATCAAATTATTTCTAGATTTTTTAAGTTCAGAGCCAACAGGAGGGTTTTTTTATAATGATTTTGTATTGACATAACAACGACTTTCAGCTAAGCGGTTAGGACTATATATTTCCCTCATGGCCTCCAAAAGCACTGTAAATTGAAATGTACATTAAAAACAGTCAATCTTTGTTTGCTGGCAACACTGAAGGAGAATTGACTGTATTTTTATTAAAAATGCTTATATCTTCAGTGACTGGACTACAATGAGAAGGAGTCTTAACAAAGTGCTCATGTAAGATTTAAAAAAAAAAAAAAATTTCTCTATTTGACTAGATCCATAGAAGCATCATTTTGCTCAACAAAAGTGTAAAGATGCTCATTAACGTCTTCACAATACCAATGACTTGATACAAAGCACTGGACTCAAGAAAACAAGGACCCAAATACTCTATCCTGCACTGACCCAACCCATAAACACATCATCTGCAGCTGCTCCAGCAAGCAAACAGGACAGCCCATCCCCTGCTCGGTCCTGGTGCCTGGAGAGATCTCTGTTCAAGCTCCTTGGTTCAAACACTTCAGTGGAAAGCCATGTTCATGGAGAACCTACATGTTCAGTCCAAACATGGTGGTAAAAAGAATAGGAAAAAGCTGTGATTGGTAATGAAAAAATCCCACTGGACCTTAAAAACTTCACTCCGGTAAAGCAAAAAAATAGTATCTAAAAAACTATAAAGGATGAATGAAAGGACTTGGCCAGGCCCTAAGGCTGCCTCTTCTGCAAAGTCTTCTGTGCAGAAGTGATAGGTGCTAATTAACAAATAGTGCTGATTTTTCTTTACCATTTACTTATTGGTACAGCTGATACTCCTCTTTGATAAGCCAGTCTAAATTGGTAATAGCTTTTATCACAGCTGTGAGCAAGCAGAATCAAGCATACAGTGCCTTTCCTTTTAAGTTGTTTATCTTCTGCTGTTATAGAATTCTCTGCAGAGTTTGTTTGGAATTGCAATGAATTAAACACCTGATTTATTATTATTATTATTATTTGTATTGTAGTAATGCCTAGAAATCCCACTGTGGACAAGGGCTTTGCTGTTATGTGAATACAGCTCTGAACACAGAAAAGGCTGTGTCCCGGAGAGCTTACCCCTGAGCTTTGTGATTGATTGCTTATACCTATTCCTTCCAAATGTTATCTCTGAGCGAGTGTTTTCTATAATTTATGTCATATTCTATCTCCTGTCTTGTTTTGTGTCTGTATTTGGGGATGCATTTTGCACGAAGCAGCTGAAAACCTAAAGTTGTATTACACAGGCTAGGAGACAAACTCCACAAAGCACTGAGATCTGCACTCTCTGGAGAATGAAACTAAATTCAAAGTAGAAGAATAGAAGATTTTTCTAACCATACCAAATAAGTTCATGAGGTAAAGACCACAGGGAAAAGAAAGGGAGACAACAAGATCCTTAACCAGTACACCGGAGCTGTTTTGAAAAACTCAATACACTGTCACAGAATGTGATAATTTTGTTTTGTTTTCTTCCGGAAAAAAACAAAACTGAAGCCCAATGTAGTAAACAGAGCAAGCAGATTGCTGGCCTTGGAGCGGTGAGCCTCTAGAGCACTGATTAAAGACATCCACCCTCCAACACACACAGCTCCTCCAAGAACTAAAGATATAAGGAATGCCCTCACAACCTATTAGCAAGCTTTGTATTCTGAACAAGAGAACCCCGGGGCCCAGCCCTGAAAGGTCATGAAATTTCTTAGGCTCAAACTAAACCTAATCAAGGTTTTCCCAACAGCAAATGTGGGAAAATAATGATTTGTAAGAGGAAAATAAAGAAATAACATAATTCTCCCATTCTTTAGAGTCTCTGAAGGTAGCTGCAAATGGTGCCTGGCTCTGAAGGGGAAAACAATCTGAAATTTGGTTCTGGAGAAAGATGGAGGGGCTTGGTTCTGCGAGGGGTGCCAATGAATGAGCCATCACCCACGAAGCTGCGCTTCAGTGATGTAAAAGGGTTTGAAGAAATTCTGAATCATGTTCGCTGCTTTCAATGGCCATGGGGTTACTCTGTCAGTGTAGCCTGCTTTATCCTATCTTTTGTTATTCTCGGCAAATTTTTAAGCTAATCTCAAAGAAAAAATGTTTTCTTTGTTAAAACCAGAAAGTGTTTCTTTTCTTTTTCTTTGACTGCATATATAACTCTCGCACCAAACTGTCCTCTCACACGTACACTTTCTCGTGAACAGAGAACACCTCTTCAAACACGTCCTAATTTGTCACTGGTGATATTTTCTACGCCTTTTATTAAAGAATTAAGATGGTCTCACTGGGCCAAACAGAACTAGGTAGAAGGTTTGGTGGTTTATGGAAGAAAATATATCAAATGACAAAACCAAGTTTACCACACACGTCTTTTGACCTTCTCTCCTCTTCTCTCCCCTTCTCTTAATATTCAAATACATCCCACAAGGACTATTAGTTGCAAAAGAAAAGTATTTGCTAACGATCAGCTTAAAAGCAAAACCAAAAAATCACAGCTGCCTGCCTCAAAAATGCCCTCCTACAGTTCATTTATGGGTTTTCAAAGTGAAAGATTTTAGAAATGTAAAGAATAACTGACAGTTTTATATCCATAATGCATTCCTCCCTAGGCACATTTACAGTCTATATAGTGTGTGGTATTTAAAAAAATCCTGAGATATAAAACCAGTGACTTAAATACAAAATCACTTTTTGAGGCTAATGTAGTTTTATCAGTGGTGAGGATCCTATACTGTCTCTTCGACTGTGACCTATGCTTCACTTATATTAATTTGTTTGTTGGCCAGCCCTGCTTATCATGAATTTGGTATTTGAGGTGAAGTTCTTTTTCAGACTCTTTCCACTGCACCATTTGTCTTCATAGCACAGATTCTCTTTTCTCTCAACTATTCCACTGACATCTTTTCTTGACTTCTTGTTCTTCTATCCACCCCCCAGGCTATGGCTGCCTGCTTATTTATGCTGTCGGCTTAATTTCTTGATTGATGTTCTCACATTCCCCCTGCTACTTACTTATTTACATCGTCTGCTTGTTTCCAAGTCCTGCTTCTTTAAGATCACAATGCTATTTTATTTATGGAAGAGAATCACTGTTTTCCACAGCATGTTCTTTATGCTTCTGCCATGACCTTCTACAGTAACAGTTAATCATCCCAAATATTTCTACGCTCAAAATGCCGTGCTTTTCAATCCTCTGTGCCTCTCTGGTGGAATTTTCTTCCTGGGGACACCTCACCAGCTGAAGCAGTGCATTTTTTTATTATACTCATTATTTAGCACCTAAACAGCACTACGTTCTCTAGGTAAATAGAAGATAAGGTCCTTATGCTACATTACTCGTGACCTATGGATCTGATTTACCCTTCTCCAGGGTAAATCAGCAATAGCTCCTACAGTCAAAAGGTTTACCCCTGGGTAAAACAATTTGGCAAAGAAAGAAGTACCATATGAGCATATGTGGCAGCCTGATAGCAAAAGATATGACAACTCATGTGGGGAGAGAGAGAGAAGTGGCTACTTTTGTCTATAATACAAAAGTTTTGGAAGGCCTACAAACACATGGAAGCAAAATGCTGCCTCAGGAAAGGCAAGAGAACTACTGGTTTCACTAGCGTCACAGTTTCACTGGGCTGTTTGGCTGCTGAAGGATGAACTAGGGTATGAGTGTCAGGACAGGAATCTCAAAGGATTCTTTGAGATGAGAGAAAGGATCTGGAGGCCCACTTCAGAGGGATTTGGAGATTTAAGGGATAATGTTATATATGGGAGGGCTTAAGCGAGACTTACACTGTCCAGACACTCAGCGAGAGCTTCACCTTGACCGAGTAGCCAGAAATCATCCTACCCGAAGTGCACTGCTCCTTTTAGCTACTGCCAGAATATTTTGATTATTCTAGCCAAAGGTTTGTCATGAGAAATGTTGTACCAAGTTCTCTTTGTACATAACAAAATGTACTGTGGGCTTCTAATTAATGCTGCTGATCTCTGTTAAAGGGATGACCTTGCACCTCCCAACCAACACAGAGGGGACAGTGAAGCTTAGTTCTACTTCTCAAGAACAACGTGCTGCTGCCAGTGCTTGCCATGCCCTTGGGCGTAACGCTGGACTAACAGTGATGACGAGGAGGAGGAGGGCAGGCGAGGAGAAGAAACAGGGGATGTGATTTTTTAGGTGAATTCCCAAGCGTACCTTGCATCCCGCATAGATTCTTCGTTAGTGCTGTCAAATGGAGCACAGTCAAAATGATGTCTAAGTGGTACCTGGCCCTGGTTATAGCCAAGTTCACAGTCTGGTGCCCCAAGCTCTCCTCAACATGCTGGAGACACACTTCCAGGTCTGATGCGGTACTTAAGAAGTACTAGTGGAGTGCTTTGAGATGGACACACTGAGCCGAGGTAGGGAAGCCTGCCTTTCCTTTGCAGGTGAAAAATGTGGAATGCTCTAACAACCCAAAGTTCAGTAAGTTGATAAAACAGACTAATTTGTGGCCTTATTTAACTGCCTTGCTTAATTTGCTGGCTGTTAAAAAGTCAGATTGTTTGTTTTGCTCTGGGGTGGAGAGCAGAGTCCAAGTCCATCCTGCTTTTGTACTGCACAGAAGGGGAAAGGAATCAGCAAAGGCTATTCATTTAACAAGTGGCAAAGTGGTGATGCCAGAGGCGGGGAAAAAAAAGATGCAGCTGTGCCTGCAGCATTACTTAATCTTTCTCCCTCCATTGCCTTCAATGAAGATTGAGCCCTAGCCAGCAAAGGAACAGCTGCTGGTGGTTATACAAACTATCATGCCTGAGTCCAGCCTGAGGCTGGGAGATGTGTGTTTGGTTTTCTGCATAGCGCCTTTCATAGTTAAAGGTTCACAAAGCTATCCCATTGACTCTGCCCCAGGACTCTGCCTCAGTGCTGGCATGGAGTTGGGGAATGTAGAAGAGGCATTTGTTTTGAAGCCAGACTGTGGCCAACAGTGCAATAGCTGGGTCATCATCAGCAGGGCTGATAGCACTGCCCTTACTGCACTGAACACCCTTAGTGGCTGACAGGGAATCTCACTTGAAGCTGTCTTCAAAAATCTGTTCCCCCTCTCCACGCCACCACACTGTAAGCTCGATATCCATGTCACGGTGCATGGCCCAGAAGCCTGTTGTCTTCAGTGGAGGAATGCAGGACTGGAAAGAACTACCTAGGTTACAACCCGTTAGTAAAGACAAGCATTTAATCACAAAGACATAATAATAATAAAAAGGCATGGATACTCATTTTTAATTCTCAGTTATATAAAGGCACATCCAAATATAAATCACAATGAAAACTTCAAAGAGAACTAAATTGCCTGATCCAGTGAAATAAATCGGATCCAAAGCAGCCTACTATCTAGTTACAGAAATACAGCCCACAAGACATTAATTAATACAGAAGCAGAAGGAAAGACTGATGCCAGATTTAAATAGGTGTATCTCAAATCACAATCTGGTCCAAAGCATCTTGAGTTATATTTTTGAATGACATGATTAGTAGTGGGTGTCGGGGGGTGTCCTGCCCAATTGGAAGATTGTCCCCTGTCATTTTGGCTGCCATCAAACTTCAGAGCATTGAGATTTCATTGGTCTGGTTTTGCTCATTTAACCATGAGCTCATCTGCTCAGACAGAACAGAGAGCTACTTTCTTCCAGTCTTTGATGTAAAATAAAAATGATAAAAATTGACAGCAAAATCCAACTATCAAGAGTCTGCCAGAATATGCAAAAAGGAGAGAAACAGAGATTAATGGATTCCAGCACCTTTTATCCACTTTATATCCTGTTTGGAGGTGGACAGTAGAGATACTGTGGCTCTTTTACCATTGCGTTTGCAAGAACACGACGTGATGGAAGAGGCCTGGCCATGCCTCCATCCTGTCCCACCCTTGTACATCTTACATGAGGGCTCCTACTGTTATCTTTCTGCTACAAGTAACTGGCTTCTCCCTCTCTCCTTCAGTGCTTAATTGCTTCCAGGTGGCTGTGCTGAGATGGAGAGAGGTCCTTCAATTTCTTACTGCACTGGCTTGCTGTAGATGTACCATAGCGTGAAAGCGGCCAGGACTCTAGTTAGCACCAGCTGGAATTTCACAAGTGTGTGAAGAGAGAACAGATCTCCACTGCTTTCCTGACACGGCCTTCTCACTGCTCTGCCTTTGGATCCAAGGTGGATGAATGCTTGAGGATCAAGGGTTTCCAAGTGTCACTGACTACTGACTCCTTAGCAGTAGGTCAGGAATGTTCTTTACTTAAGAAAGGGCTTTTTTAGGTCCTCAAAGTGGTAATGTTTTGTTCACACCTCACCTTTAATTCTTGCAGCAGTATTTTCTTTCACTGAGAGAGCTCCCAGAGGACCCTCCCTCAGTATGACTAACATGCTTCACTGTACTTCAGCACATTATCCCGTGCTTGCATATTTGCAAAGCAGCCTGGATGTAACAACCGACAGATCCTGCGCACAGTGCCTGGCCCAAGTCTAAGGATGACATGTTCTATTCATCCAAAGAGACATCTATTAAACTTACTATTGTCTACCCTAAGGGGAGAGTAAGTCGTACAGTAGCTAGACCTTCAAGAAATCCTCGAGGCTGGCTGAGATGCCAGCTCTGTGCACACAGCCTCTGAGCACCTGGGAAATTCCAACTGAATCACAGACCTAAGTCCTGACTTAAGTGAAGTAATGATGAACGTGTGGGCGTAAGAGCAAAACATTCATGAGACTTAAATGATTTATAAAAGAAAATCTGGCTTGAAAAGAAAACAACCAGTTGGTTTAGTCAGATGCTTATTAAAACCTTGTGCATTACCTCTTGACCATGGTATTTTTAAGACCTTATCCTACAAAGCACTGGCACCTTCTCAGAGGTAATGAATGCTCTTACCTGACAGTGAAGCTGGACAGGGGGAGCACTCGGTGACTCTCACAATGAGACTCTGAAAGAGGATGGAGAGATGAGAAAAGCAAAGCCTCAGGCTTGGATGATCAGAAAATCCTGAAGGAGTTCAGATGCTTTTCTGAACCTGTTCTGCCTAGAAATCACAAAGGATCTGCTTCTCTCATGTGATTCACAATAGTGTTCCAGTTTCAGCTGGAAACTACACTGTATTTCAGCAGATTTTTCTGCTTCCAGCCCAGAAACAAAAATTGCAAGAGCACAATAAACACTCTGTTAAGTCTGACCAAACTTCTTCTAGCCTCAGAAAAAATATCTATCCTTGCTTTATTAGACCCAATTTGGATCACCCATCTGTTGTCTGAGGGAGTTTGAAAGCTCATGGGTTGAATAAAAAAAAATCTTTCCATCTTCTTAACTATTCCACTGGCATTTGCTTACCAGTTTCCTGCCAACCAAGAAGTGTCTGAAGGGGACAGCACCTGAAGCTTTTTGGAACTGCTTTAGTTCAAGCTCTACGTAACAAGCAAATGACAAGTGTATTGTGTATTGTCACGGGCATCTTTCCTCACAAAGAAAAAAAGGCACGTATAGATCTGGAGTTATTTTCCCCACTCCTCTTTATTACTTTTCCTTTGTTCTCTTGCTTATCTATTCCTTTTTAATGCAGAAGATAATACAATTCCTATTCTCCTGGCTTGTGATGTTCAATGCATTTTGACATGTGATGCTGGTTGATGAAATTGGAGGAGAAAAGCTGCATGATGATTTAAAGTGTTATTTTCATGATTGTGCCACTCTTGAGTATGGCACAAAGGCAAACATGACACATGAGCCTCCCGAAGAAAATAATCAGGATGACAGAACGTTAAATTAAAAATTAGACTGTCCTGGTTAAACCAGGATGTCTGGACATCTAACCTTATAGGATTATATCTAACATCCTTTTACCAGCGACAGTTAATGCTTGAAGGGATTTTATTCTCATGTAATCCCTGCATTGCTTTCAAATCTGCTTGTTTGGGGAGATATAATTAAAACTTATTATTCCTCCTTTCTCTGCCAACCAACTGTCAGAGAGCAGGAACAGAGAAAACAAGATTTCTTTACCAGCAAAAAACCTTGTTATTTTATAACTAAGCCCTCATATATCTGCTTAATTTCAAATCAAAGGATCAGTACAGCCCTTTTCACTGGCAAAATGTAGTGGACGTGACAAGCACCAATATCAAACTTCCTTTAAGAAAAAAATAGAAATGTTGACAGATCAAATGTTGAGAAATAGGAGTTTCAGAAATGATCTTTCTCCTCCTCCTTTCCCTTTGTTCTGCATCTTAGAATGTATCAGCTGGCTTTTGCACATGATGCAGTAAAATGACTAGACAATTACTTTTGTTCATACCTCTCTACCTGTTTTGTGTATTTAGTACAAAAGAATAAAAGAGTGTTATATATAGCATAGGCATGTCACTGGATAAAAGTGGAAACCCCACATGAAATTTAGGAGGAACACTCTAATGTACATATAATACATATGAGCAATACTGTGCTGTTATCCCTGGAGGAGTTGAGAGATTTAACAACCTTAAACCCAGGAATTCAGGAATTTTTCGTTGCTGATACACTGTCTCTCATGTCAATTCAGGTTGATTTTAATAGCTCAAATATAGGCTAGGAAGGATGGCATCTCTACCAGTTTCAGAGAGGACAGAGAAACCTGCGAGGAAAGCTTTAGATACCACGTGGCCAGAAGAAATTAAAGCTTTGCTTTTATGGTTTGCTGGCATTTAAATAAACTGATAAAGGCAAAACTCAGATATTGGGGGGTAAAGGGTAGCTGGAAAATTTCTAGTGTCTACTAGGTATATTAGAGCAAACAGACTTTTATTCCTTCTCTTTACAAACATTTGTCTTCTCGGTATTGAAGCAAACTTCTCCCTCTCTTACACTTCCCTCCTAACCACCCATCCTTGCTCAGCACACACTGGCTCTTCTCGCACCCAACATCCAGAAGCAGGCGAAACACAGCTCAAGGTCTTCTCCTGCGACAGCAATGTACAAATGGACCTCCCTCACGCTAGCCCCCAGCCGTTCACCTCGCATGCTGCTTTTGGCTTCCCTGATAAAGTGCTACAGGAGATGTGGCTTTATATTGCTGTGACACATTTCCCCCCACTTCTCAAGGCTGACACATTCTACATAAAACTGTTTTGTTGTTAGCTGAATCACCTCATGCCTCATGGAGTGCTCACAGCTTTGCCGTTAGTGTGATATTAATATTGCCCCTGTCCCCGGTGGACAGACAACGGGTGCGTAATCCTGCCCACAGCCCTCACCTCCTCCTGAGTCACCGGGACCCTTCAGTTACAGGTCTGAGACGCGCACACAACTGTCTGCAAAAAGCCTAACACAACAGCTCTGGAAGCAAATAAGACCAGTCCTCGTGTGCTAAGACACTTCTGTATGGGCGCAGCCACCCAGCTGTGTCCGGCAGGATCCCAGCCATGGGTAGCAGCCTGTGCTGCCTGCTCTGCCTGTAGGCAGCCCTGACCCCACCATTTTGGCCCAGCGGGTGCCTTGGGGAGGCCTTGCTTCCCTTGGAGAGAAAACTGCAGCCTGCTTGTAATTATTTTTTAGCAGATTTCAAAGGACAAGCCAGTCAATTCTTCTAGGAAGAAATCCACAGTAGTAAATGATCCTATTAAGTTTGGTGTGCAACTAAGTCCTGAAGCTGAAAACAAGAATGATTTAATAAATAAAAAGGGTAGTTTGAAGACACATTCACAGCCACTAAAGGTCAGTGATTGCAACAGTTACCATATGGCACTACGTGAGGGTGGGAGGCGGGAGGGAAGATGCAGGATCCCAGTTATCACTGTGTGTATCTGGCAGATGATGGGCTTTCAGTGGTGATACCATATACATCACCGAACAGATTCTGCCGTTATACCATAGCAACCTTCATTCAATCAATGAGGTCATAGCAGTGTCAACACCAAGAAACTACAGCTTCTCCTTTTCTTCAGATAAGAATTTCTGAACAACAAAAGAATAAAAAAAACCCCAAACCAATTTTCCCTGCAAAAGTGTGGGTGTGATTATCACATGGTGTGTGTCACTCAGCTCAGCCCCATGATAACTGATGGGGCTGTACTCGTTTCATACCAGCTTGGATCTGATACATAAACATCTAGCATTCCCTTTAGCAGTCAAAATTAAACAGGGGTTTGGGCTTTTTGAAAGCTAGGACTGAATTCACTGAATACTTCATTTTTTTGAAGAACACTATTGTTTATATAAATAAAGAAATTCCCAAAGAAGTAAACTTCCCAACAGCTCTTCCTTCAAAGAAACAAAACAAGTAGATTTTTATTTACCTGGGAGAACCCCTAACTAGTAATTCTCAGTCACCCACAGGTGGCTGATTGAAATATCGATTAAGGTCTATTTCCTGCATCATGCTCGTGTGACAGCTTTGCTGCAGATCATTTTTACATGCTAAAAGAATGCATTATTAGGGAAAAAGTGCAGTAGCTAGACCACATTTTTAAGTTATTTTAAGGCTAAACTAAATTCAGCCTGCCTTTTCTAACTCTCTAGCAGACATCAGCAATGCAAACCTTTTCTTCACAGGTCTTAATCTTGCAATGGAGAGTTTATCTTTATAAAGGATGAGAAGAT
Source organism: Nipponia nippon (assembly GCF_047370975.1). Lineage (NCBI taxonomy): Eukaryota > Metazoa > Chordata > Aves > Pelecaniformes > Threskiornithidae > Nipponia > Nipponia nippon. Next base: position 17,395,994 of record NW_028262313.1, read on the forward strand.
ACCTTAGTTTCAATGTGCTAAATAGCTGGCGCAGAGACTAATACTACAGTACCATCTAAGCTATTTATACTGGTTTTGTAGAGTTTGGCTACAATCACGGATATGATGCATTTATCTCCTCTTCATTCCTTCCTGTTCTTTGTTCTTCCCTCTTAGATCCTGAAATTCAATCGTGTGTTTAAATACATCCTTATTCAGAACAGACCATAAATCATAAAATTCCTTCTCACTGCTCAGTTTTAGTCTGACTCAGGAGATCAATAGTAAAACCAACTTTTTGATATTAATTTTGGTCATCTTTAAGGACAATTCAGAGGTCTGTTTCTGGGCACAACCCAAAATCTTACTGATGAGATCCAGAAGAAACTTTGGCAAAAATGCTGTAGAAATTCCTGATGTAGACTGTCTCTCCCTTAAAGCAGCTCAAAGTAGCAATAGCTTTCAAAAAAGTCCAGGCAAGCCTTCAGTCTGTACAGTAATCCAGTCGGTTCATATTAACTTTTCATGAGCCATGAAGCAGGTATTAGACTGTAAAAGCTAACAGCTGAAAAAACCAGTTCCCTTCATCCCAGAAAAAGCTCTTTGGATAGGGGGCTATGATATGGGGGCTATATGATCAGGAAGTTTTTCATCAGTTTGAGAGTATAAAAATAAGTAAAATTTGAATAGATAATGTATTCATTCTCCATTTTTCACTTGTGTGCAGTAATGAATTTAAGTCATCACTGAGACAGGGCCAAATTCTACCAACCAAAGTCGATGGGGTTAAATAGGTGATTTATGTCAAGGCAGAATTTGCCTTGAAATCTGGATTTGAACCAGGTCATCTATTCAGGAAAAGCTACATCACCTATTGCTTGAACCCATGCTAACCTATCAATAGTATGATATTGATTTCTCCGCTCTCGTTACTTTCTTTCACACATTAAGTCATTGTGTAGTCACCATTTTATCATATCACCCCTATTTTTGCTATGATATTTTATGTACTTTTAAACACTAGATACAGACCATATTAACCCATTGCTGAAATTCTTCTTATACAAGGACATGTAATCCTTTTTATTACACAGTGCTTTAATAACTTACTTTGTTAATAGCCCATTCATTTCAGATAGTTTGATACAGCAGTTCCCGATTGGATTTAGTAGTCAGAAAAAAGCTATGTTATCCTTTCAGAAATTCAAATATATTATTTCATTCCTATATGTTGATCCAGATTGTAACCTAACATATGTTTAAGATAACATGAACATCTTTTAGCAGCAATGTGTTTTTCCAAAATGCATGCTTCATTGCTGAATTAAAACTAGAGCTGGGTAATCTGCAACTTCTGCTGAAGTAAGCAAGGAAACGTCACATGGCAGCTGCAGAGATGAGAGAGGGTGAAGATCATGATAACTGAAACTACCAGAGGAACTCAGATAAGAAGTTAAATACAAAGACTGGAATTTGGCCAGCAGATCTAGGTTAATGCTCTTACCCTTGAAAAACTCCATAGTAAATGTTCAGCACCTAGGTTTTACAACTCATCTTGGATAGCCAGGCGATCATCTGCACTGTAAAGATGGCTTTGTTTCAGGGTCAAAGTCTGGAGGAGCAGAAAAGGGCAACAGCAACGTATAGCATTGCCAGCTTTGCTCTGTAAAACTGGACTGTTCCTCAGAGGTCTCCCACTCAAGTGTAGTCCAGAATCCAAATGTGTAGTCCAAAATACAGCTTCAGGTCTTCAAAACACTCAAACAGGGATATTTAAACATAAAGCAAAATACCAGAGGATGCTAGATTTCAGTTTGTCACTGCCATAGGGTTCAAATAATTACCTAACTACAACACTTATTATATATTCAATTAAAACTTTGTCAACCACAAAAGCTTAGAAACACAAACCTGTCCCAATCTACATTTAACAAAATGAAAACCAGTTAACTAAATACCATAAGACTCAGTGGGAACACTGACATATGTATGCAAGTTATTTTAATTAGACTATACAAGAGAGACACACACAATCTGCTCCCTTATGAAAACCCAGATGTAGGCTTAGTACATACTACACCTAGAGTGAGGAACACTACCAAATGCTAAGACTTCTCAGGAAAACATTCCAATCAGCAACCTCTGGAAAAAGCAACATTTCTTTCTAAATTTCTAGGCCAGTCCAGCCTCTCCAGCATTCACCCTGAAATAACTTGCGGGCAACCAGTCAATTACTACAGCCAGCTCTCCTACCTGCTTTTATTTAAAGCATTAGCAACCAGTCAGATATTTTGACATCAGCAGGTGGAAGAGCCTCATTACTTTGCAGACCTAAACCCACAGCTTAATTAGTAACATAAACACCTATAAAGGAACAAAAGGTGAGGGACAGCTTGTTTAGCTGAGCTCCCATTAAATGATTGCCTAAATTTATGTGTACTGATCTACCCGCTATAATAGCTTGGCCTCTTTCTCCCATATCCTTCTCTGGTATGGTGCCAGGTTCATAATGTGGGGATCATACTGAGCTAAATGAGTAGTGTGGGGTGCCTTATCTGCAAAAACACACTTTCCCACTGCTCATGGTATTATGAGATTCATACTAGTCATTGCAAATTTTGCTGACTCGAGTTTTGTGAAAAAGTAATTAGAGGTAAGTAGCATTGCCAACCAGTAGTTTGTGAAACTTCAAATGAGAACGCAGATTAGCAGCTCACTCAAGTCAGGAAGATTTTCAGTACTGGTGGAGCTTCTGCCTTCTGGGAAAGAATAACCAGATGAAGCGCATTGCCCTAGAGTCAGGGTCGCTGGTACAGAAAGAAAGTCTTGCAGCACATCACAAAACTGCACAGCATGAAACAAGCGTTTTGTAACTTTACAAACTGAAAGTCACATTTCTTTCTAAAATGGGCAGAAGTCAATAAATTCCTATGGATAGAAGTAGTTAATTGATTTTGCTGCCACCTGTGAGCCAAAGTAAGCCGTGAGTATAATATTACTTACTGGCTTCTCCACACTATTGCGAATATTTCACACAAGAGAACTCTGGACAAATTATTCTAGTCCTATGTCTTTTTATTGCTGCTAATAGCTTGTTTCAACAAAGAGTCAGACATTCCAAAATTGATGGGAAGAATATTGACATTGGCTTAATAAATCCTTCCAACCAGAAGGAATTGAACAAAGGGAAATAGGTTACGGTTTTCCTTGTGGACCTGTTCCATAATTAAGGAGCTTGGGGCAGATTTTAAAGACCGACAATTCCAAACCGTGTCAGTTTGTAATTCCTCTGATCATTTCTTCTCTCAGTGTGCCCCTCTACCATCTAAATGCCTTTTAAAGTCTGCCCCTTGAACATATCTTTCTTTGGCAATTTATCTCTGTGCATATCCTTTTTGATATGCAGTAAGCTTAGATATACTACATACTGATGGCTAAAAGTGATGGGCTGCAGAAATAAAGCTTTAACTAAGATGAAATCAGAAACTGTGGAAAACTACAGTGACAAGGTTGCCTGAGCAGCTTGTTCCAAGACTAGTGGTGTGCAAAGTTAAGGTTTTAAGACAGCCAGCCTTAAGTTTTTCAGATATTCAGAACAGAAATTGTGTGGCCTTGAGTTCAGCCCATCACAGACAGCTTAGCACTACTTGACTGCCAGAGCCAGACTGATTTTTATAATGATCATTAATACCGGTTGCATAATCAGCTCATATGTGCACATCTCACACAATCTTGATTAATACTTACGTGACAACATAGTAGTGAAATAGGAGAGGTATCCAGGAGCAGAGGTAGGAAAGGGAGGACTCACCCGCTTCGTGATCTGTCTCACACGGTGTGATATCGCTCCGTTTTGCCCAGCTGCACACAGAAAAGGAAAACAACACTTTCTTAAAAGAGATCCAGTTTTTCTAAGACAGGAGTATCTGGAGGACAACAGAATAGCAACAGGGTCTGTCATGCTGGTGAAAGATTGATAAATGCTTTTTAAGCTCTTTGTAGGCACTTGACAATGAACCTCAGAGATACAGTGTAAAAAAAAAAAAACTTGCAGTTTCCACAATCTTGTAGATAGAGCTGTAGTTGATAAGACCTATAAGAAGATCTTAAAAAACATACCTTTACAAGTAAATTTCTTTCTATCCAGGGAATTAATGTAAGAAGGTAATTTTCTAACCACTTCTTCCTCTGCCGACCGTTTTGCTCTCTGAAGGACGAGCCCATGTTCAAGCAGACTGGGATTTACAAAAAATCTTAACAAGCACAAAGGATTTTTTCTAAACCCTTCTCCGCTCTGTTGCATGTAGAGTTTTGCCTGCCTCATTCTCCTTTTATTCTCTCTCCTGCATGATACCTCTTATCTCTCCCTTGCTCAGTCTCCGTGACTGGTCCCTCTGAAAACTCTGCATACCTGCTTGGCCCATTGCCTCAGCTGTAGGGACAAAGCTCTGCTCACTGCTATCTCTCAATCATGAGGCATCAAGCTTAGGGCACTTTTGGGAAAGATGCGAGGCTATCTCATCTGCCTCCTTGTCTACCTGGAATGCCATAGTCAGAAGGGATAATAGAGACATTTTGGACAGGAACAGGAGCCCTCCCACACAGCAGGAAATTGTGCTTATGAATGTTGTCTCCCATGGAAGGAATAACTACATTTTTACTCCATAACTGGCTGGACCTGTCATCACTCCAGCAAATAAATAGTGAGGATGGGTGGGAAGACTGGCTTTCAGCCTGATCTGAAAATAATTTCTGAGCTACAGGAACGACAGCGCTTTGAGGCTGGCTGCTAGAGGAAAATGTGGCTCTTGCGTGTGAGAAGGGGGTATAAGGAGAAAGTGATAGTGCTTGGGCCATGCACAAAAGGTCTGAAGCTTTGCTTCACTAATTTTCTCTCAGTGAGAATTTTCTCTCTCCAGGTTACAGAAAACACAGGTCCATTCCAAATGACTGTTTGTTCAAGAACAGTTTTCTTTGAAGTTCTGGCAAATGGTCCCTGTGAAAACTGCTGAAAATTCCAGTACCGCTACTTTAGAAATGGGCTTTTCATAAGCAAATATCAAATTACCTTGCTATCTTCATATGATGCATTGTTCAGTAAATAAAGAGTAATGTTAATTGACACAAAAGCCAGACATCCAAATTCCAGAAGGTGAAAAAAATTCCTCTGTATCGGCCCTTTGATTCCATCCCAATGCAGCTGAACTCTGCCTACAGAGAACCTCTATTTAAAAGACAGCAACAAAATATCCTTCTGTTTCCTTTGTACATTTTTCTGCTTTGTGTTAGGGAGTTGTACTGACTTTGTGGAGTCATTGCAGTTACTTGTAAATGATGTATGAAAAGAAAAATTCCTGTCCTTCCCAAGCACCCAGAGAATACTGGCAGCTCTCAGCAAACCCAAGTATGTTGCTTGTTTATATTAAATTCAAACTCGTCAAGTAAAGATCCTGAATTGAAAGATAATTCTCATCCATCCAATTACCTCTATTGCTACTTCAAAGGAGATACATTTGAGGAGAGTCTTTCTTTGTCCCTTTATTTCCTCCCCAGCCCACCTTCAGGTTTTAAGGATTTTATTTTTAAAGGGCAGGTTTCAAAGTTTAGAGGGTAAAGCTTGGGGAGCAGGATTTCTAAAGGCTTGGGTGTGGTTCTCTGACACCACAGGCAAGAATTCCCCCAAAGACTGATCTTACAACCAGAGAAGACATTGGCACAGTTGTAAAAAACAGAAAAAGACCCCATGACAGAGACTATGAGCCAAATTCAGCTGTTTTCCCTCTTAAATTCACCCTCTCTTGGTCCAGTGGGAAATCCAAGCTATTCTGTATAGGTACTTGATTTTCACAGTAATTTAAGACTTCATTGTGTAACTACAGGAGTCTCTTATTTAAAAAAATAAAATATTAATATGATCCCCTATTCTCTAGGAACACGCCAAGATGCAGTACCTACGTTTGGCTGTGTTACTTTTAGCAATAGCAATTTTTCAAAAGGGAGACACGCTGAATACAGCACACTGTTTGTCTTGCTCTCAGCTACAGGTGAAACTGCAGCCTCTGTTGTCGCAGCTCTGTTGATTTCAAAGCCCCAGAATTACATCTGTGCTTTTCTCCCTGCCATGCTGTTTGATTAGGGGAAAAGTCACCACAGCTCTGCTCTCCTGCATTTAAGCATCTTTAACACATTGCCAGCCAGCTGACAAAACGTCTCTTAAGCATAAAATACTCCACCTTCTCAAAGCTGCACGTAAAGGGGAATACAGATTTTTTTTTTCTTTTTTTACTTCCTTTTAATGCTCAAATAAGCAGTTTATTCTTTCAGAGACATGAACTGTTGTCCTTCGGTTAGCTACCTTCTCTAACATGCTGTTCCACTATACAGGCATGTAAATAAATTACCTTATTTTTCCCATGTGAATAACACACTGACATTTAATTCTAACTGATGCTTTAGGGGGTAAAAGATGGGAAGAGCTGGGTCAGAAAAAAGCATTCTCCTGCTGTTTGGAGTGAGAAGCAAGGAAGAGACAGATGGCAGCTTTCCCTTCTTTCTGAAGCAATGGTGTCTTAAAGCTCTTGGATGTTGTATTCTTAAATCTATAAAGAGGTTTGAAAGTGCCTGTGTGAGAGGCTGGCAAGGGTGTACTTGTTTGTGGGAAGTACTCCTGCTCTGGATAGGGTAAGAAAAGACAAGGAAAAAATGGCTGGGACATTTGGGCTGTAGGTTTGCAATGTTCTGCACTGACCAGGGACATTTAGATTTCAGTTCAGCAGCTGGGTATTAGAGAAAAAAGAAAGAAATATCTCTAACCAAACAATTCATCTTGAAAAAATGACCCCGCAAAAGCTCCCCCATTATTGCTTTTGATCCCACATCACCTCCCCCCTTGCCTCCCTGGGGGTTTTAGAAAGAAAGCTAAAAGAGCTTCAGCAGACAGTGATCCTTCACCTGCTTCCTGCCTGCTCTACTCCTGCAAGCCGTTCTCCAAAGGGATCTATGGGCAGACTTGGAAGTCAGACACAAAGACGTACAGGTAGAAAATCCATCCAAAGCCAGCACAAAATACTGCAGGCACTCGTCTCTTCGATTCTTCCACAGCAGACCAGCTCCAGACAGCAGTGATCATCCTCTGTTGCAGTCTGCCACAACCTGGACAGGACAAAACAATTTTGCAGAAATCCTCTTGTTAAGATTCTATTTCAAGGTGAGTCACGTTCTGTCTTCTGTGCTGTGAGGAGCTGTGATGACTGTCCACAGAAATACCCAGTTGGGCTCACGACCCACGGTGTCAGAGACTGTATGAAAACAGTTTTAGTGAGAAAAGAGAGTATGGCATGATTAAAGGTGTTTGGCAGGAAACTCTTTGCACCTTTTTTAACACTTCTTGCATCATTCAGTTCTTCTGTAGTTCATGAGTTTGGATCTTATCAAAGCCTTCAGCGACTGAAAGCTGTTGCCAGTTCTTGCTTGCTCCAAGTAGTTACTGTGGTCTAGGCACAAGTACAAGGAAAATTACCACCTTAATTAGCTCCACTGCTGCTACTCCGTGGTGTTTCCTTTGTCTCCTGTAGCCCGTGAGGTTGCTCTGAGTCACCCAGAGGCTACACAGGTCCCCCTGCGCAGGCCCGAAATGCAGGCAGAGTGAAGGCAGCTTGCAGGCAGCCCTCCCACCCTCATCCCCTCCTGTCCTACACATGGGAGGGAATCTTAGAAATCAGACCTTACATGTTGTACCTTCTTCAGGAAAGAAGAGTATTTGAGAGTCACGTTTGTGAATACACTGATGAACACACACCAAGATTTTATAACGAGAAAGGCAAATGACAGCTCTAATTCAATTCTACTGACTATGGGATGGATAATGGACTTTGAGCTTCATTGCTGTCTCTCCAGCATCTCTCAGAAACATTACATTAATTCAAATAATGGAAATAAGAAGTTCAAGGTTTGCTCTAGAGCAGATCTTATGGTCTACTAACTGAGTAACAATAGCAATAGTTTGGTTTTTGACTGAGGGAGCCAGATCTCAAAAGCCTTACCTCGCAGGTGTCTTTATATCAGTAAGTAAAACCGAGGTACTTCACAATACACTTGATTGCATCCATACAGAATTGTTTAGTGCACTTTAAAGACCTGAGTCTGCAGGGCTCCTAGTGTGGGAAGACACTAAGAAAACAAGGTTTTCTAAGTGAAGATGCAGAAGTGACTTTCTGTTTGCAAGAGTTATGCTGCCTTGCTGGGCAAACAGCTCATTGTTTGAGTTTGTATGCTCGTGTTTACTTAAACTTGACATGGTTGATCTCTGTGCCAATCACACACAAATATGTACATCAAACTGTGTTTGCATAAAGCAACTTTGCAGTTAATTAAGAAATATAGAAAGATTTAATCTGGATTTATGCTGCCAAATTAGCTAAAATGTAGAGTTATGTTTTTGTATTCTATACGAGTTCTTGAATAAGGAATCTCATATTTCAAACTTGTATTTAACTTCACCCATTCACATGTACAATCACTGTGGAATTACGATTACAGTAGAAGCATGATGCCAGACTTCCTAGGTGACATTTAAATTTTCACCAAGTCATTAACCTTACATCAAATTCATTTTCAATCTACTGTACCTCCTGAAGGCTTAGGATATTTGTTTGGTCTATCAGTTCTTGTAAATCACAGACTCATCTGAGACCTGACTGTAGTTTTGCCCCTGGAACATATCACAGTCCTAAACATAAGCACTGCCTTGTATAAGCTACAGAACAGGTACTTCAGGAGAGAGAGGCTCCACCTTTACATTGCCTATACCTTTAAGAAAGCATATACAACAGAACTACATATGGCGCTGATTGTAAGACAGTTTGCTATACGTAGCTGATACAAGGTATAAACTTATTTCAGAGGTTTTTAAAGTATCATATATAAAACACTAAAGGAAGTACAGCTATCTGGCATTCTTGTGAAAGCTGGAACATTGGACGTTATGTATAAAATATTTAAGAAATGTAGTTTTGATGTGTTATTTTCCATGTCTCTCTGCCTGCAAGTGGAGAGGTGGATGGGATTCCCAGAGAGTTTCTTTTATAGACTCTGCTGACAGCTCTACAGATCCACTTCCTTTCAAGCCCCGTTGGTTCTCTTTTTAAGGGAAACACAAAACAGAACAAAACTGGTACATCTTCTCCAAACTTTACAAAGAAAAATAAAAGAAACTTTGCTTATAGAGAAGTTTGTTTTTAACCATTTCATTTTTATGTCGTTTCATTAACTCTGGGTGCCCTGAAGCACTAGGCACACAGAGAAAACAAAAACCAGCAACTTTTGCCCTCATACAAAACCTGTTCCTAGCCAGCAACATCAAGCATGGCAGTCTCACAGAGCTGGGTTGCTAGTAGGTTTGGATGTCTTTGAGACAATACATGATAGATAAAACAATGTATGAAGCCTTTTAAAAATCTGTACTCCATTCCTTTCATTTGAGGAAATGTGAAACTTCATGATTAAAACCAGAAGATCTAGCTGTTCAGTGTGACTTTTTTCTGATGTACTCCTCACTCTACTGTTGTGTGTGTCAATTGACTTTGCTTTTATTAGGAGTTATCAGTGTACAGAGTTTTAGCTAATCACTACTAGGCACCTGACTGTTCTCCAAAGGAGACCAAAGAGCAGTACGTACTGTCTGGAGAAGGAGTGGAGGGACGGAGGAAAGACTTCTGGCTTCTACTTTGAGCCCTGCTACTGATTTTCTACATACCATTTGGCAAACTCTGTAACTTTCCTCTTCCGCAGCCTTATACTTAACTAGCAAACGAGTTGTGACAGCCAATGTCTAGAAAGCATTTTGAGATCCATGGATTAAAAGTTCCCAAAAGTTTTCAAAGTTTCACCTCACGTAACTGCCAAATATTATTATCGGCTATAATCCCCCTGTCAAATATTAGAGGAAGAGGTAGAGAGGGATGGGGAACAAACAATAACAATACAAATCTTCCACCTCCACAGCCTTCTAAATTTATGACCCCTATCGTGGGTTAAGGGTGGTCTTATGTTCATTGGTGTCTGTCATACATTAAAGGTGCTGCTGGATATACAGTACAGGTACAGGTTGAGAAATCCAGGTATCAGCCTAAAATCGTAATGCCAATGCTACCCAGAAAGAAGCAAGGAGGAAATATTCCCCCTCCTCTCAGTTTTAATTGCCATTCTGCTATCTCACCAGCTACCCACGGCAACATTAGTCTCAATTAGCACCCCTGATGGTAGATGCCCTATGGCATCGGTGATTTATGTCTCACATGCCAACAACTTTATAAAGGCCTGAGTTAGGCAATGAATCTGAAATCTTTCTAGAGTTAATTCATATGAAGGCGGACCCACAAGACATTTTTGCTTTACACAGCTGCTCCTGCCCACCCAGTTCTGAATGAAAACACAGAAAAGTTGGTAAAGTTCCCTTTCGCCAGTGATTTGGACTCCCCTCTGCAAAGCTCACTGCAAGTTGGCAGTATGGCACTGGGCCTTTGCCAGCATCAGTTTTTAAAAAGCTTTGCCCTGAATCACTGATGCTTGTTGTATCAATCCCTGTAAATAACGCTTTAGAGTATTACTCAGGTTTTACGTGTTAGGACAACCGCTGCATAATATTGCTGTCACTACTGAAGCTTTTGCAGGAAGTGGAGTCAAGAATATGGTCTGCACCGCAGCTGAAATGGTAAAACAGCCGCCTAAGAAACGATTGTTTTTACATTTGGGGAGTCACCTGAACAAAAATTAAAATTTTTCTGAATAAGATTTTTAGTTCAGCTATTTATTGGTTGCCTTTTTAACTCCTGTTTGCAAACACCTGCTCACACTGTTGTGTTTGGTTTGTTGTTTTTTTTTTTTTTGCAAGATCCCAAATGTTTACATAAGCAAGGTATCAGAAGGCAGCTTGTTTCACAGGTGGATTTCACCTGTGTAGAAGCTCATACATTACAAAAAGGAGCATAGCCAGCCTCAAAGCCCAGCAAACAAGCAGGAAGCCCCTCTGTTCCAGGATCCAATCCGTCACAGACGGAAACCAGCCTGCCTCCATCCATCAGCAGAGCGACGCTGATTTTCAGCAGCTGGCAATCTGGCCCCATATGTCTTAGCTGACCAGTCACATAGCACAAATAATGAACAGTCACAGCAAAAGATTAATGAACTCCAGACCACAAATCACCCATGCAAATGATCCTGGGATTACCAGTGTTTGTGAACAGCGAACACAACTGCAGCTTCTCGCACAGCTTACAATTGAGCCACAAAGCCCATGTGAAACAACGCGTATGTGAAAACCTCAGCGGGACAGAGCCATTATCACAGGATTTCAAACCATAGAGACAAGAGCAATGCATACAAATTTGATCAGGAAATCAAATGCAAGCTTTGGCTAAAAAAATTGGTGAATAATAATAAGTTTGCCAAGAAATTCTATGTTAAGAGGAGTGTAACCACCCATGAATTCAGACTGAATTTGATAAAACTGTTTTGGCTCTAAATGATGAAGAAATGTTTCCAGTACATGCAAAATATTTAATTCTGTTGTTTTCCAAATAAAATGTTATGGCTTTTTGTTTTTCAGTGAGACTTCTATTTATGATTTGAATACCTTACTTTAAAATGGTAATAGAAAGTGTTTATCATCCTGAAAATGAAATGAAATATTTACTTTTGGACCAAATTGTTCCAGTTTGGATCAAATTTGGATCTTTACCCATAATAATAACACGCACATTAGATATATGTGTAAGTACACATGGATGTATGCATGCTTTCCTTTCAACTGGTTAGGTCAATGAAGTGGAAAAACCCTTCTGACAGCTCTACACAAATATTTCTATCAAAATGGCAAAGTCTTTCCTTTACACCCAGGACATGCAAAAATCCCATTTGCTTTTCTGTGCCTTTGCAGATCCCCAGCCTTGCACTACAGCCCCATCCTCCTGGCTCTGCATGATGAGCTGAACAGCTCTGATGGGTGTGCAGTATCCCCAGAGGCATCCAGGCAGGTTAAAAAGCACACACTTCTCCGAGCCTGAGTGGCCCTGCAAGTCTCTCAGCATTTGGGGCTGCATCAGCTAGGATGCCTTGGATCCTCCATGGTAAACTAAGCAAGCGGTCTTGGGAAACCTCTCTGTCTGACCAGAGCAGGGTGCCAGGGGAGGACTGAAGCTATTATTACACCAGGCTGAAGCAGGGAGAATCAGATGGTATCCGAGAGGTTGCAAGCGTATGGAGCAAAAATTCAAGATGAATTTTGTAGTTGCTAAATTTAGATTGCTCCCCTGAGGCACCAGCCTTCAGGGATTTCTGCTGTGGGAAATAAAGTGGCAGGCACATGGGGAGGGGAACTTGCTGCTTCTGCTCCCCTGAAAGCCTCCCTGAATGTGCTGTGAGGAAAGACAAGAGGACAGAGCAGGACTGACATTGGAACAATTCTTTCCAAAGTCTGGAGTTTCATTTGCCCTAAAATGAAGCAATTTGTCATTGGGTGCAAAGAACTGCTTCTGACCTTTAACATGTACAATGTATATATCAAATAACATATCTTCTGTCATATTCCCCTTTCCCCTCTGCACTTTAGAAATATTGCAGAATACATATGGAAATAATCACATAAGAAACAAGCAGTCACTGAAGGTTTTCCACCAAACAGGGTACAAACCTCTTGGTTAACAGCAATGTCACAAAGAAGCTGTAAAACCCCCAAAGTCATTTCCTCCTTCTAATTCACAATGACATTAACAAGATCTGAACCCTGACCCGCAGGTGACTAAATTATGTTGCTAAGCAACTACACTTTCAAAAAAGAGAGAGAAAAGGAGCGAGCGGTACACGCACACCAGGCTGCCGGTATGGGGTAAATACGCATTGTGTCCGACTCCCCACGCTTGAGATCCAGCACAGGAGCTGGCTCCCCCTCCGCTGCGGGAAAGGAGTGGGGTTCCTGACAGGCGTACATGCTGTTTTGGGTTTTTCTTTTCTTAAGAGTCCACACAGATAGGTATACAAGAACATTGCTACAGCTAAAAATGACAAAATGAAATATAGCAGCCATTTTTCTTTGGAGAAGAGGTGCTTATAAATTCACTTCGTCCAAAGTATCTCTCGCTTCGGCAATACATCAAACTATGCAGCCCCATCAGTCTGAATCAATTAGAAATTACTCACCAAGTAAATTACTTTGAAAAGCTTTGATTTGTTACTGGAGTTTGTTACTGTTCTCTTCAATCTTAAACGACTGAAAGCAAAAAAGTAATAATGTGACAGTGATAGTGAAATGTAACTTTTATTGAGATTGATGGGAACCTATTTGCCACAATATTTGCTTTTAATAATTTAATTTTTCAAACACTGCAAAGAGAGCCATAAATATTTGATTATGAAGTTCTTCCAATTTATGGTACATAGGTTTGCACTGGTTGCCTATCTTTTCAACATTTCTATATTTCATTTCTAAAAATAATTCTAGCAACCATATGTTCATAACTACCTTTTACTTTGCCTTCTAACCGTGTTCTTTTAACTTTCATCTGTTGCATGTTAGTAACCTTTCTACAAAAGGCACTTCAGGCACTGAAAGAAAACACAGAAGGATGACTCCCTTAAGAAAATATTATGCTTTTTACAGCTTTGGTTTATTTTTGAATTCTGTAAAAGGGCCAGCTCTTTCTGACATGAAGGTCACTGACAAAACTTACAGTGATTTTGGTGGGAGCAAGGCTCGCTTCCCTCATTAGCATCGCTTATGGTTACTGCGACTGCTGCATGACTGGAACGCAGGATTTTTGTAACTGGTAAAACAGAAAGTATTTCTCAGGCTAAAACATAAAATAATATGAATACCAACAGAATTTATGTCAATCATAGACAAAGTTTCTAGCTAGAAATATTTCTTCTTGTACAGAATAGGTTTACAACTGCTGTTTAGACCAGAGGACTTTGCCATTTTTGAGGACACATCAGCAGATCAAATTGCATGACTGGACTTTCTGGATATGACAGTTCCTACAGGTGTGTGTAGAAAACAGGCACAAGGGCTAACCTTGTGACTCTTCACCTGGTGTTCAGCCGTATCTTAAATGTAAGGAAGGGTATGAGCTGAAACAGCATTTACCTCCTGTTATACCCAGGTGGTGAACGAAGCAAGGAATAACACAACAGGCATTGCTGCTAAGTGTTCAGATTGCTGGATTTCACGTACTGAGAAAGATGCTTTCACTCCTCATTGATGACTGGATGCTACCAGCTTCTACTTGGCTGCCTCAAGTGGATATTAAACTAGGTCATTTTACAGATGCCAGCTACAGATTTTCTGGTAAAATCAGTTAGTGTCCAAAGAGCCTTTCTGACAAGTTGGATGCCTTCTAGATGAATTATTCCACCTCGTACCTGGCAGGAAGTTCTGGTGCTGGAGACCCCATACCAACCTCCTCCCCCTCCCCGCTCCCGAACCCCTGCCATTCCTGACCTGATATTCTTATGGGAGGATTAAACTAAACAATGTAGTAAAATGTAGTAGTATATAATAGTAATACCAAAAATTAAGACAAATGCAATCTATAAGCACTTCTAACATAAGGTACAGCGTCCTATGTAAATGTCAAATTCTAAGGTGTGTCAATCGTAGAGAAAATGACTCAGAAACTGAAAGACAAGGCAAAAAGAAGAGTCAGGTTAAGTTCTTTTAAAGGCTAGTAAGTAGATGACAAAAGTAGTTCAAATACTGCAGGTGAAGAATGAGTCATTATTAAAGACCAAGGGCTTTAGTTATTGGTGCTGAATGGAAAAAAATCATTATGTTTGAAGCTTTATACTGGCATAGAGTGGAAATTATATGCAATCCCTGCTAAGTGCCCGATTTTACTGCTAGAAAATCCCTCTGACTGAAATGTACTTCAAAGTAAACTATTTTAGAATTTCTTTGCACTGTTGGATGCCCAACCAAAGGTCATTTTCTCTCTCTCTTTGTGCATCGTTGTAGCAATTTTTAAAGTTTTTTTTCCTCCCCCTCTTCTGCAGTTTACTTCTATTTTTCTACACTTCAGAGGGCCTAAACTGAAAATTGGATAGCTACGTTTGGAAATGAAATGCAAAATCAGGATCCTACGGTGATTTAAAATCAAGATGTTTATTCATTACGGACTTTTCCCTGCAAGGCACTGGCCACCCTCTTGTGCCATTGAACTCAATAGGTGCGAAGGGGTTACAGAGCAGCAGCCCCAGGTGGGAGCCTCGGGCTGGAATCCAGCTCTTCCCCTCCTCCCACTCACAGCCCAATTACTCACAAGATTTACTTTTCCCTACAGCAAATTCCCACCCTGCCCAGTAAAAATCCTTCATCAAGGAAGCTTTTTTCTTAACGTTTTGGGATTCTCTGGCTCTAACATCTTTCTCACTCACTCAGTGTATTTTTTCCTCTCCTGATAATCAGAGCACTGATACAGCACCCTGGTTAGAGGCTGAAAGGAGAGTTTCTCACTTTGGTTTTAAACACATCTGCTACTAGTAACAGTGAGGAGAGCTTAAAAAAGGTGGCAGTGTTGGGAGCGAAGCAGAGGGCTGCATAGAGGAAGTGTCAGGCATGTCATCCTCTTTTGTTACTTCAAGAGAAACCCCATCCCAAACCTTCCAGGAACAGCAGAGCTCCTCAGGGCATAAACTGGGGTACACTTCAGTGTAGGTACAGACAGCTTACATCTCACTGCTTCAGCTCTGCTGCTGCTCTGTTTAGGACACTGTAGAGCAGCCTGAACATCACTCCAATTTATCCTGGCTGAATATCAAAGGTATCTGGGCACTTTTCCCTCCCCACCTATGATATATATGCATGGGTGATACACATGATTAAAAACCTGTAACACAACACAGCAACTGAAGATTCCCCTCAGAGCAAGACAACGGTGCTCCTGGGTCTACGAACAGACTATATAACAGCAAAGCAGCATTAGCTGCTCTGATTTGATGGTTGCTTCAAGTCTCTCTCTTGGACTGCTATCAAAAGAGCTAATTCAGCTGAAAATTAATGTTGCCAATCTTCTTACCCCCCTGGAAAAAAAAAGTTAGCGTTTGCCCACTGCTTCTTGATCCAGCTTACAAGGTAGCTTACACAAGCACCAGCACCAGAAACTCTGGTCCCTGAGCATGTGAACACTCTCTTTGGCAGCCTTCCACACTACAGGCAATCATAAACCTGTAGTGAAAAATCCCATTCCTTTATTTATTTTCTTTCTCTGATGCACAAAACAGCAGGTAGCTTTTGACCAGCATGTGATCCGAAGGAGAGAAGGAACACCGGGAAAAAAAGAACAGTTAATAGTCATGAGAAAAAGACAGACATGCATGTTTGAACAACATGGACTGCTGCAATACATGGCATTATGTTTTTTCTTACTATTTTCAGTAACAGCAATATGACTTTTGTCTTGCAAAATAGCATTGTACGTTGCAAATACAGTGTGTCCTGAGGCCTTTCAATTTTTTTGGTAGAATACGAAGCTATGCTTACATGGATCTCTGTACTACACTGACAGGAGGGGGGAAAGAAAGGGGAAAGAAATAGGACGAAAAGAAAAACTCTTCAGGGCAAGCTAGTAATAAAAGAAATGTGAAGCTTTTAAATGGCTAGGGCATTGGCATAGCACTCGGGAAACCTGTGTTCAGTTTCCAATTTCTGGTGCAGTATGATCCTGACCAGCTCTCTTTATCTCTCACTGCTTCCATTTTTTTAAACCAAAAATGACACTACTAACCACCTTTCCTTATATTTGTGTTGTGAAGACTAATTCATTATTAATAACTGAGAGAGGTTCAGAAACACAATGATGCGTGCCATGTGAGCCGGCAGAAACTCTTCTATCCCCCCTGCACCATGCTTCATACCAAAAGAGATAAAGGGGCTGATTTCTAGCAGGAGAGCTGTGACTGCTGCAGATAAAGGTTCCCTACAGACTAAAGAAGGCACTATTTGAAGGTATTTAGTGCTATAGCTTTCCTTACACAGCCATCTTTATTCTACATAAAAGCATATTTACAGAATCCAGGCTTCAATGTGTTATGGAATGGCAAGAAAAGGGATTTTTCCCCCTTTCTCCCACCAGTTTTCCCCCTAAGGCTGATCTGGCTCTGCCCCCTGCCCCAAGCCGTTCCTGGGGGCAGCTCTCTTCTCATCTGTCCCCTCAAAAAGCCACATAAAAAACCCCAACCTTCAGAGCACAGGCTTATAGAGCTCCCTGCCTCTGAAGCCATTTTAGTTTACCTAAGAACACTCTGACTCGTGACTTGAGACCTGGATTTGTCCTTAAGAAAATCATGCATCAAAGAAGAAACCCCATATCTCTCTAAGAGAATGCACAATTCTCTTCTGACAGCCTGTGCAAAGGACAGCAGAGGATGGAAAAAAATCGCACACCACGTTTCTAACTGAATTAGTGGAAGCCACTGATACACAGTGGTAATGGCAGGTAAGCACACAACAACTACCAACAATCCTCAGCCAGCACATATTTACGAGAATCCCTCTGTGGGGAATCAGGCTGCAGTCATTTTGGGAGCAGTGCAGAGTGGCCATCAGGAGGGCCTGGAAGTGGGGAAGGTGCTTGTCAGGAAGAAATCCAGGCTGAAAGGGGATGCTGCCAGCCCAGACTATGACTCAGAGGTGGGGTGAAGGGATCGTTTGGAACTTTAATTGGAGTTAATTCTGACTTTTTGCAATTTCTTCCCATTTCTGAATAATGTAGTTGTCAAAGCCTTTGTTTTTTCTTTCTTTAATTAAAGAAACCAAAAACTAGTTGGAACATGTAGCCATAGCTGTGGTAGGGAATTTAAATGTCTGATGGTAGGAATTGTGGCTGGAAGGTTTGGCATTTTGGAATTCATAAAAGTAAAAAAAAAAAAACAAAACGCAAGAGTTACCTGAAGAACTTACAAAACGTTGCACTGTGGATGACAAGGACAGGCAAGAAGCCTAAGCAGTGTCCAGACAAGTACAAAACACCTTGTGACTCTCCATCAAACAAGCTGAGCATTTGCAAGGGCAGGCAACCAACTCTTCAAGGTGTTCAAGGCCAGGAGGTTGGATGGGGCTTTGAGCAACCTGATCTAGTGAGAGATGTCCCTGCCCATGGCAGCAGGGTTGGACTAGATGACCTTTAAAGGTCCCTTCCAACCCAGCCCATTCTATGATTCTATGATTCTTCTGACCTTAGATTAGGCTGCACAGGAACAAGGACGACACAGGGTCCAAAGGCAAGCAAATACACTCCAGTACTTTGTAAACGCAAACACTCCTCCTCACAGGATTTATGCCAGTTGACATTAGGATTAATTTATTTCTTAATTAGGATTACACACACTTTGCTAATACAAAATGAAAAGAAATCCACTGCCTGATAAAATACGGCCCTATATGCTATCTCATAAAGGTCTTAATGTAAATCTCCATTCAAACAGGAAAGGCTCAGTGGTGAAATATGAGCCAACCTCCAGGCATCTGGAGGACTTTCTGCCCTTCAGATAAGGTCAGTGTTTTGGAAAGTAAATGCCATCAACTGCATGGTAGGTTCAGGGGCAGAAACAAGGTCCACTGCGACCCGTACCTTCAGAATTCCTGGGATAAACTCATCTCTCATCATCAGACCTCTTATGCCTAGAGCTAATTTGTCTAGTATTGTGGTATAAAAAGGTAGGTTGGGCAGAATCCAACCTCGTGTACTCATCATAGAATTATTTCTGTAAATAATACATCTAAACTTGCAAGAGTTCCTAGAAAATGCCCTCTGGTTTATGTACACAGAAACTGGACTAAATCCTCTAAAAAATCCACACCGCATTTTACAAAGCTTCCTGCTGGTAAATAAGTTTGTGATTTTTAATTAGTACTATGCAGACATGAGGCCAGACATGCAATGTTCAATAAACCAGTTAGTTTTTACATCAGTAATGAGTCTTAGAATATTAATGTAGGGCCTTCAGAAGTCAGAAACAGAAGAGTGAATGTGCAGTGATCCTAAGATTACCCCAGGTGCATGTGAGTAGCAGAGATACTAACAACCTCAACAGTGTAAAGTTTTTAAAAAAAAAAAATCCATAGAGGTGGAAATGTATATTTCTTACGGGTTAATATAATCAGCTGCAGGTAGATTTCAGAGGATTATTTCCAGTCTTTTGAGAAGAGATTTCTTTTGTGGGCATGATAAAAATTGTTAATATGTTGCTGCTATTTTATTCAAGGTGAAAATTTTACTTTAATCACTTTCAAATAAATGCGAAACTCAACCATTACTCCCTTCTAATAATACTGAAGAAAATAGTTCACACTAAATCTAACATAATGAACACAGCATGTTCATAGAGAACTGAGTGTTCTGAGCTTAAGTCCCCTTTAATCCGTAATTCCTTTGGAACTACATATTACATCCACATGAATACCAAAGAGGTTTATGATTAATGTTATTTTAATGAATAATAAAAGAATTGATGATGATTTACACAGAGTTATTTTCAGGTTTTTTTCACATAAAGATTCGTTGGTTAGAGACTCTAATATATATAAAATAGAGCACTACAATCTGATTGGGATGGTAATACTTTGCAATCTTCTAAGCAATGTGAACGCGTAGCTGAATTGAGCTGAGAATAGCTGCAAGCTCTGACAGGCCCCAGGTACTCCCTGAATTCTTCCCTTACCCAAGCTGCGCTGAGGAAGATGATAAGAG
Organism: Nipponia nippon; assembly: GCF_047370975.1. Taxonomy (NCBI): domain Eukaryota; kingdom Metazoa; phylum Chordata; class Aves; order Pelecaniformes; family Threskiornithidae; genus Nipponia; species Nipponia nippon. The sequence goes on from NW_028262313.1 coordinate 17,415,712, forward strand.
ATGCACATTCTCAGGAGAAGTGACTTTGCAAGCATGAGTAGCTGGGCCTGATTCTCACCTTGCACTGGTTTGACTCCAGGATTCCTACCCAGTTACTCCTCACGTATGGCGATAAATGTGAGATGAGACCCGGCCATGCTATGCATCGCTCAGTGCAGAGGAGTGCTGGGTCCCAGCTCCTGCCCTTGAACAAGAGCCTCAGCTGTTCTAAATGCCAGAAAGGTCACTGGCAATTAGTTACACCAGCACAACAAATGACAGCGAGTCACAAATGGTGTGATTTCCAAAAATCACAGGCAGTTAGAGAGCTTTCCTGTAAAGACTGAAGCTGGAGTTTCCCAGTCCCTCAGTACAGTTACGTTACAAACATTAGGAGGGCTTTTACTGCATCAGCCAACTCGGATGCGCAGACACTAAAGCTGTCCTGCAAACGCTCTGCATATGAAGTGGGATTACAGTGGCTGGTGATCTTGAGGGCTGTGGTTCTCAGCCTGCTCTCTGGTACAGAGCTGCAATACCAGCTGCCTCTCACCACTTGCTTTCTTGCCTTCTAATCTGAGGCACTGGCTCTGGCAAATCTATTTGGCTCATCTTTCCAAGAAAGTGAAGGAAGGGCTGTGAAGCAGTGATAGCACAGCATAAGCCTGCATATACTGTATCCAAATAACCTATTAATGAAAACCCTTTGGCAGCTGCTTAAATGCTGTGAGTAGAGAAACGTCTGCAGTCAGAACTCTGTGGGATCCCTTCCTGAAAATGCCATCACCATGTTGTTATAATTAAAATAACATCCCCTCCAATGCCAACTATCTTTATTAGGTACCAAACACTGAACCTCTTCCCAAATCACTGGGGTGCAAATTACTTTTCAAGAACATTTTTGGAACTGATTTAACCATAAGCTTTCACACTGGAATGAACTTTCCCAGGGACAACAGTTGTGTTCCTTCCCCCAGGCTTTGTGCTAGAGACTTCTGTATAGTTATTGACATCTCGCTGGAGCTAGTTTTTTGGGCTTAAGTGTTGGTAGACTCTAGCTCATATTCCATAGTGATCTTTTTCTGATGTTTTTGTCACTTTGACCAAGGAAACAAACAGCCACCACAACACCTCCCAGGGGACCTCCAAATGAAAGTTTAGTCTGGGAAAAAGATTGCAAGCGTGGAACCAGGAAAGGTATGAGTTGGACATGAATGCCCACCAAAATTAACTCCAGTGGTACAATTTGCTGTAAAATAACTAATTAATCATTCACATTTTTAGTGTGCAACCATGAAAGTTTCTCTCTGGAGGAAAGTTATGGTGTTGTCCCACATGCCTGTGCAGAGTTGAGATCTAGGCGCAATCCTGTGTGTTGCTAAAGGTATCAACCCGCTCCTACATCGACATTATTTGATAGGGTTAAAAAAACTGTAAAAACTGCACTCCTATTACTCACCGTTGGTGTTTGATTCCCTAACAGTTACTCACAGCCAGCCCAGGGACGCCCAACCTACTTACCTCTCCTGTGAGAGAACCTAGTGCTTACTCTGGAAACATCCCTCTCTGGACCAAATGTGGTGAGGCAGAGCCTGGGGTAGAATTGCTGAGTCTTCATCCTTAAAACAAAGACCCCAGAAGGGTTCTGAATCTCTAAATATGAACTAGAACAATGCACTTTTTAACTAGAGATCTGCTGCACAAAACAGAATCAAAAAGTTTGAAAGCAGATCTCCCTTTGCCTTCCCTTCTGTGTTGTTCTCATCACAGCGAGTATTCAGTGGCTTCCTTTGCTGCAATAAGCTATGTACAGGTGACAGAAAACTACTGGGAAGGGACTTGTGTATCTATGCACTGGCGTGCTGTGCCTTTTGAGAAGCCGCAGGGTATCTGAGGGACCAGGTCTTCAGAGGGTGCAGGTCTCCCATATGTCTTGTGTCTCATCAGCTGGTTCCTTGCAGACAGCTCAATGCCTTTAGGTATTTAAAACCACACTATGTATCAGTGGTTAGGTAAATGATTCCCACACTTTGTATCATATCTGAGCCTTGGCTTCTGTCTGCTCTTCTCATCAGTTGCCATGAAAAATCTGTCATCATGTCTTTGTGCCCCCTCTGTACTCTAGGAGCATCCCTCAGGTCTGCCTGTGTTCACAGAGCTCGGCTGACCAAAGTGCAGCAGATGGTACCACAGACAGAAACAAGTCCCCCTCCTTGCTTCCTACCTACACTCTTTTAGAGGACACAGTAAGCTGCAAACAAACAAGTAAAACACACGCCAGGACTCTCAAAGGAAACATATAATTTGAAGGCTTCTAATCAAATTTCACAGGCTGAACACCCTCGGTATTTGTGGGAGAGATGCCGATCATGCCCTACCTCCTTTCCAAGTAATCGCATACTAGTGGTCAAACTTTCTCTATCTCCCTTCCCATGCACACTGGAAGACTTTGACAAGTAAATGTCTACTGAAATAATCACAAAGTATTTTAATAATATGAAATCTATATTCTGCAACTCAATCTACATTCAGTCAACCACCTAAGAAGCAGAACAAGATCTGATCTGCAGGAAATAGGAGCAGCTTTTCCTGATGCCAAAGAGAGCTGCTCAATTTACCCTGGTTTTTCTGAGGGCACAGACCATCAGACTGGAGAACATTTAACATCTGAAAATATATCTTCTTGTAACTTTTATATCACCATTTAAGTTATCTGGCCCTCTTCCAGTTTTTTAAAAATACCTCAGTTTTCTAGAACAACTTGGGTACTTCATAAACAAAATGCCATTCCTGTGCCTCACAAGCTACACAGTGTATATCTGCTACTAAGGTCAAAGCCATCTTTCAGAAACTTAGGCAAGCACACCCCAGAATGACTTTTCCTGTTAAAAAAATACTGGACCACATTTTGTTGCAACTAAATGTTTAAAACTCTTGTTCTAAATGTTCGGAACCATAAAAAATACATAAATGTTAAGGGAGACAAGCAAGCAAACAGACTGTGTGCGTGTTGGATGACCTCATTATTCCACTGTGACCAGCTGGAAACCTGCTGGTTTGCAGCCAGCCTCTCTCATGCCTGTAAGACCAACATATAGCTGATGCAAGCTTCCGCTGGATGGACTGTGTGAGGTGGAAAGAAAGTTTCACAACTGATTTGCTTCTTCCTAAAGGGTTTGCGTCCTTCCCTTTAGAGCAAAGAGCAAGAAACCTTGCTCACTCTCTCCTACTAACAAACAGCTAGCAATTCCTCTGGTTTCCCATGCATCTGGCAGCTCTCCAGTCTGGCCTTCCAAATGTCATCTGGGCTGCTACAGTTATTGCCAGCTCCAGAAATATAATTTCTAACAAAGGAACATCAGAGGTTTCTATTTTATCATCAACATTTTCTGCACTGGTGTTTCACCTTCAGTGTTTTGCTATCATCTTTGCCACAATCACGTTTTAGCATCTGCTGTGTCAGCATCATGTTTCAGCATCAGCATTTAACCATCAGCTGTTCCACCATATGGCGTTAGAAGCATCAGCAACATAGCACTTAGAACACATACGCGCAAACAAAAAGCACTTGTAATTCCCCTCCACCCCCCATTACCCTTTCTTCATGCCATAGCCACCTTTCCCTGGGACAACACCGCCCCTCAATCATCTTTCTTTTTTCCAGAAAGAAATACACTCTGAAAGGAAGAAAAAACAAAACAAACCCAAACAACTCAGTTCCTCTAGGTAAATTTGAGAGAGCCTCTCTTGTGATCTGAATTTCCTCTGAGGTTCACTGAAGCATTTTTAAGGTCCTATGCTATGAGAGCAAGCTAAGGGTCACCGACTGTCATGCTTTTAATCACAGCTGCCATTTGGCATGGGAGCTTCCCAACAGCAGCGACAGGAAGCCTCCTGGAGAGCTGGATTGAATTTCTAACTAGTGCAATCTTTTACTACCTGTGAGGATAAATTTAGGACACTCTTTAGATTAAAGTTCTTCAAAAGGACCCAATTTATTTTGCAGGACAGGTTTAGTGTGCAGGACAGGTTGGTTGAAGTAAGCAATGCCAGCCTTGGCTGCAACTGTAAGAGGCTTTTGTTTTTGCTACTCAAGGAATACATAAAACCCTTCAAACAGGAGAGCATACTTTCACCTTCCTGATCATGCAAGGCAGGGAGATCAACACAGCCTACTGCCTAAATAGCAACAGCTTATATGACAGCTCGGTCCTACCACAAATCCTCAAGGCACTATAATCTGCAGCTATATTCCTTCATACTACAGACACGTGTGTTCTTCTCCTGATACAGTCTAACTGAAGCTCAAAAAAGGTCTTCCTAAGCCAACTTTGCACAGTGGAGGGCCAGCTAATAAGCCTATAAGCCTTTCAGTCCATTAGCACAACCGTCCTTGTGACTGGGCAACATTTTAGACCAACGTTGAAATGCTGGATAAGTACAGAAGTTTAGGAAGAGTCAGGCTGTCTTTATGTCTGAAGACGATATAGGAGTCTTGGTATTCCATTAGTCACATCATATACCATCGATTTTTTCAGATGGTACTAAAGCCCCCAGCAAATGGTAGCAAACATGGTCCTTTTTGGGGGGCTGCAATCTGCAAAACCAAAGCATGATTTAACTCATGACCAAATGAATTTGATATCTGCTTAGCTTACAAGCAATTATGTCTCAAGTTTGTTCTGAGTAAAGAGTGCCATTTTTCCACCTCATTGTAAAATTTGACAAATGCAAATTTTGTAGGCTTCGCTTTGAGTGTGAAATTTTCCAACACAGTGCCTGTTTATCTATAGAAAGCTGTAGCTAGCAAGATATCTGTAAGAAAAATGCAGCGGAAAGGGAATTAAATGAGACATAGGACTCTTCACCACTGGGGTCAGAGTCTAATCACTCCTTCCCGTGCTTTGAAGAACAGTCAGTATGAATCAGTAGTTTTCCATATTATAGTATACCAAGGGAAAATGTCGATCTTTGGAAACCACTTAGGAGCAAAGAAACCAAACTGAGACTACCAGAGCACCAGAGAGCTGACAAAGCCCACAAATGTAAGGAGAGCATTAGCTTGTCTCTAATGGTGTAAATCATGGTTAGCAATGCCATGGACACCAGGTGCCAGCAATTTAACGAGGAGGATTAATAGAAAAACTGATAGAATTTATTCTTTGTATTATCAGTTCTTCAACAATGCAACAATTCTATTTACTTTGATTCAAAATTTTAGACCAGAAAATCTGAATTTGCAACAGTAAAAGATAGTTAGCATTAGTTTAGTTGACAGTATGCTAGTCTCTAAAGCCACCATTTTCACATGAAGGGTGCGTCTGATCAAGATGTTAGGTGAAAGGCCTCACATCGCATCTAAACTAGGCTTTCAGCTAAGACATCCAGAACAGCAACAAGAAATGTCTGTCTGTAAAGATATAGTTCAATGGAAATTGAGAATTACCCGTACAAGTTTTACACTGTCAGAAGGTATCGTTACGTTCCTTCTAGGTGGACTGGCTGAAGTGAGGGATGGCCACAGCTATGCTCCAAAAGAAAACCCAACCAGACTCTGTAGTGACTGCCAGGCTCTTAGCCGTGCCTTATAATGAAGAAATTTTTCCATGTAACTATGCTCCTGGAACACCTGATTTATTGTCATCATGTGGATTATAGGGATTTGCCACTTAAGTGCTTTCAGAACCAGTTTATTGCATAACTTTTTGGAATGTATGCTGCTATGTGACATCCCAGTTAGTGGGGGGGAATCCTAGCAGCATGTTATCAACGGCTATTTTACTTCTGTGAATAGATCCTTAACGAGTCTGAGATTCTCCACACCCAGCAACACTTTTTGCTGTAACATACTGTATTTTTCTTCCAGAAAATGAATCCACTATTCTTGCCAGCCAACATAAGCTTTTGTAACCAGCGGAGCCTGCATCTGCATTACTAATCACTCCAACCTTGTAAGTCGTAAACAGGTCCCTCACAAAGCCGGAAGTAACACTTCCAGCTGTAATGCTATTAACCTAATCCCTGGTAGTTATTACAGAAACTCGTGACACACAGCTTAGCAGATACCAGAAAATACAGTTTTTCTTCCGTACAGTTGGGGCTGATCTTTCTATGTTATAAGCGTTATTAAAACCAGCTGAATTAAAATGTTGAGAGTTGAAGCTTCTACAGCTTTGGTGCCAAGACGTAAAAGTGGGTTGTAGCAACTTTCCTGGTGTGTAAAGATAATGATACAGGGGAGCATGTTGCCCGCGTGGTGCATTCAGGTTTTCATGTTTTGCATTTACACCCATACTACAACAATTTCCTTATATGCAACTCAAATTCACCATATTCTCTTCTCTGTATGTGTCTTACTGTCTTTTCCACCCTGAGAAACACAGGGGAAAATCATGGCCAAACTAAGTCAGAAGATAACAACACTTTAAATATTCTTATGTTAAGTGTATGGGTAGAATCTCATTTATTTTGAGAAACTTCTAGATTGCTTTTCCAATACAAAGGCACTAAGAAGTGGGTGGAAACAAGACTTAACTTACCCTAGCGCAACTAAATACATCTATGATTGCCACAAATTTCTGTTGTTCTAAAAATAAGTGCCTTGAAACTATTAAGTCTCATACATTTCTAGGGGGTGGAAAGATATCAGCCATTTAGGTCTAAAATTACTGTAGAGAGCTTCAGGAGTGAGATGTTTCCTGTGGCCTTTCATGGAAACTTTGTTTTTGTTGGTTTCTAATGCTTTTCTTCCACTAAATTAATTTACTTAGACTGAAAGTTCTCTGTTGGGAACTGTAACTCCCACAGATATAATTCTTGGCAGTCTAACTACAGAAGAAGACTGGAAGCCTCATAGATGTGATATGAAAACCAAGGATTATCTCAGAGATAAATAACAATACACTCTGTTTCTACGTCACTCAGTAATGCAGACTCCACTCTTACTGAGGCCAGCTAGCTGGAAAAATTTTTTGAAGCTCCACTACCACAAGCTTGTGCAGTACTTTGAGATACATGTGAAGCTACTGTTTTAGATGTGAAATGTAAGATGTTTAATACATTTACTGTGGGTTAGACTGTCAAAGTTTCACTTAGAGAACCAATCCCACTTTCTGTGACTGCTGAGCTGGGTAAGACTGCCAGGCATTCGGATGAAGCTCTCATGTGAGGACCACAGTGCAGGTCTCACCGGCTAAGGTAAGTTATCTTAGAAGAAATCTGTGAAGAAACCTACACATTCTAACAGCTGTAGGATCTTATTCCCCCCCAGAGTGAGGGACAAGTTGAAGGAAGGCGAGGAGAGGGAGCAATAGGAGCAGTGCCGCAGAAGCAGGATGAACACCAGTGTGATTCATGCCATGATACAGCTTCAGGAGCAAACCGTGCTCAAAGCCAGACCCAAGACCTGCAGGTATAAATTCATGGCGCTACAGTCATCTAATATTTCGTTAGCACCTGAGCTGACAGTACAAATGGAGTGAACACAAGCAAGAGTGAAAAAGCAGAGCGCTTGGAGCTCACTGCTGTGTCCCACGTTTTGACTGTTGTGCTCTCTGTAAATCTGAACAAGATGACGTTTTCCTCTTCTGAGAATCAGGCATTTAGTTCTGGAAAGTGGCCCACAGAAGAGGTTTCCCTCCAGAAAAGGAAGGAACATTCTTGTAATTTTAAATTAAAGTGTGCAATTACTGTTCTTTATTGTTGCCAGTTAAAAGAGATTTGCTACAGTTGCTTACATACACATATAGGAGCTGAAGGAAACCAGCAGATTCTATAAGAAGGTTTCCTCCTGAGAGGTGTGAATTTCACAACAGCAATAAAAATGTTTACTACAGAGCGAGAGCTATGATTTAAACACAGACAAATGCTTATTTCCCTTCTGATAGCATTTTCCTTAGTTCTTTCTGACACATATAAATACACTGCTTGGGAAAAAGACCTGGAATATTATTTTAAGATAAGATAGTACAAGTTCATAGTAATTAAGTCAAACTCTTTTTCTATGAAAAGAAATGAGTGAGCAGGTTTCCATGGTAATTCTTTTCTTACCTTTTAAGACAAAGGACAAGCTTAGAGCTACAGAATTAAGTCTTTTTCATCCCTTTCTTCTCATGCTTATACAGAAGCTGTTTCTGCTTTAAACCATCAGAGGCTCATCTTTTCTGATAAATCCAGCTTCAATATCCATTTCTAATGCAAATTTGCGTTAAACATTTAATGATTTTAAAAATGAAGACAGAGAAAGAGTTAACGAAAATACCAAGTCCTGATTTTTCACAGCCAAATTATTTTCAGGTTAGCATTGGATGGAGGGTGGGGGTGGCACAAGTCTAACTGCAAGCATTTTACCTAATTATTGAGTTATTCTGAGGTGCAACTTCAGTGAGTTAATTGGCACTGCAACAAGGATGAATTTGGCCCAATGTAAATTCATCTCTTCTCCATTGTTAAGACTGCTCAAAAGAATGTTTTTGTAACCTATTTCTGAATCCAACCATTGTGTTTCATTACGATTTTCTTTTGATTCTGTTACCATGTGAACAGTGAAATACACATAACCACAGCTCATGATCTCAGAATGTCAACCAAGGGGTATTTTGTGCTTCAGAACTGATTGGAGTGACTCAGAGCATTCTTTGAAAGTTCTTTGAAAAAGTCACATGTGTGTTTAGATCTAAAAATTAATTGGGGAATAAGGAACCAAGAAGCAGGCAAGGGAAAATTTTGATCACCTCAAACCCTATACAAGAACTTTGCTTTGAGAAAACCTTTACTGTAAACCCAGTCTTAATTGTGGATTAGATCCTGGGCTGAAGTAAACTGGATTAGTTCCATTGACTAAAATGACTCAGATTTAGTGGAGTTACAACATGCAGTAGAGTGAAGCCAATTTATACGAGCTGAAAAAATGGCTCTATATTTAAGACACTAGTTTGCAAGATCTCAGTATGTGGATTACTGACTGCATTTACATTCTATTTAAATACACAGCACTCATAAATCTACCCTGCTAAGTGGCATACTGTCCATTTAGTCTTCGTATAAACACTGATTACTTATTTATTAATTTTGCTGTTAAGTTTCTTAAAGACACAAGCCAAGATTTCTAACTACAGCTGAGGAGCTCATCACACAGACTGCGAATGCTTAGCACTCCATGTTTACAGAGAGTAACAAGGCAGACTCAGTGAAACAATGCAAGAGCAAAGGGGATTTTGGATTCCCTCAAGAACTAGCAGTAAAATTACCAGCCACCTTCAGCTTCTGGAATCTTTACTGTTTGCGACAGTGCAAGAAATAACAGAAACTACCAAGAATTTCAGATCCCATATTGAATTCAGAGGGATTCTAACTACAAAGGCATCCTTTTGGTATTCAAACTGAGTCAGTTCAAAAGCGGAATCACCTAAGAACAAGTATAGATACAAGCAATGGCACTCACTTGACAATGAACAAGTAGTGTAACTGCTGACTACATAAAGCTGCAGTGGGCTCCTTCACTGGGCTGACTCAATAGCTCCCACACAATAAAGTGAAGACCCAAGCTAGGAGATCCATGGGGACAGTACAGCACTGTACTGTGGTCCAGAAGCCCATTCTTACATTGCTGTACTTAAGTAGCAGCGACTGAAGACGTCTGCTTTGCATCACATCCTTTAGCACTTCTGCTCTTGGGATGAGGTTACGTGGATCCAGGCTTGCGTGCCCCCGTGCTCGGGGAGCTCTGCCTGGCCACCTTCCGTTCCACGCAGGGGAACATGGCAGTCATCAGTCTGGGTCAGTCTCAGCTTTGTTCTGCAGTCCTACAGCACACACAAACTGCAACAGCCCACAACAGCTCGCATGGCAGTTAGCAACAGAAGGACAACAACTGCATGGTTTTGGCCTCTGCTGTCTTTTGCCCGTTTACCTACTGCTTCACTTTTCTCAGGGAAACTCGGTGCTCACACCAAAGTGGGGAAAACTGAGGTGGGTCACAAGACTTTTTTTTTGCGGCCAAAAGGTCACACCATGGTTGCAATTAAATACATTTTTCAGAAACTGGTTGGAAGCTTTTCAGGGGCTGCTCAGCTTCTGCTTCTTTCCTAATTTAACTCCTTCAATTTGCATCATTCTTTCTAATAGAAAGTGTAAGTGGAATTGTTTTCCTTGGTTTTTTTTTTCAGGTAGTTACCTGAGAGTTACCAGGCACGTACAGTAACAAAGTGTTTTTCCTTGTGACAGACATGGATATGGTAATACAGAAAGAATCTGAGCAGTAGTCTCCACACTGCTTTTAGTAGTGCTAAAAGCTCAATAGAGAATAAAAGCAAAAAAGGTGAGATGAAAATATTCATGCCCCTTGTGCCCTTTGGACTATGACCTCTTTTGTTTAACAACAGCTGTTCTTAAGCTGCATTTTGTAGCTTGCTACAAACTACGTGTAGTTCTCTAGCCATTTTATGCAGCTGTTAGATGACAGAACCATCTCTAGAAGAACTGATAGGAGAGAGTGGAGGAGAAACATTACTCCCATCAGTAATTCATTTCTCCTTACGAATGCTGAAGAGCTTCTCTCATCTTCACTGGAGAAAAGCAAGCAGTTCAAAACACTGTCAGAGCTGAAAAACTACTGGGGTTGCATAATTCCTGCAAAGAGCAAAGAAAGAAAAATTGCTTGCATTTGAGAGAAGCTGTGAGAGATTTCTGGAAGTGTTTCTGGATCAGGAAAGAGAGACAGATCTGGGATACATTCAAGACAGATTTCTGAGTGCCAGCAAAGGCATTGGGCTGGGTTCAATGACCTGACTATAAAATGAGATGGGTAATACTGCCAGCTCTTTGAAAGAAAGATTATTTGGGCTTATTCCCAGCTGTGCTACAGAATCCCCACGTAACTCTGGACAAGTCACTTAAATTCAATTTTCTTCTGTTTACCTGTCTGAAAATCAGAGAGCAGAGTAGTTAATTTTTCCCCATTCACTTCCTATACAGATTGTAAGTGCTCCAGTGCAAGATTGCTCTTCCTTTACATGGAGCGCCAAACACCAGGTCAGCAAGGCTCTTGCCTCAGCTGGAGCCTCTCGTTTCTAACATAATACAAATAACAGTAACCACTCCCCTCCTCCTTCCTGTGCCAAAAATCTCCCTTCCCCCTTGCTTTTTCTTCCTTCCCAAATTAATCCTTAGGTACTCCCACTTTCACACTGTCCTTTGCCACCATCGACGGCCAAGCTCAGGCCATGTCTTCTCTACTCTCCTAGTTTCAACCAAAAAGAGAATGGTGGGCAGCCAGCTTCACTATTCAGCTCCACTTCCACATTTAAGTGTCATTTCTTTCCAAGGAGGAGACAAGGAAGAACAATTCTAGATGGCTGTTATTTTTATTTAAGAGCAAAACCAATGACTTTTATATAACTTTTCTTGTATTATCATAATATTAGCTGTTTTAGCAAACATTTTAAACCAGAAGAGCTGCCAAATTCTCAAGTGGCCACACTTGATTTATAAGCTGCAATTATGTTTGTCAGCTGATAACCAGAGACCTGATCAGTTTTCACCAACTCAGTGGACTGGAAGTGAATACTTTATTACTTTCTACCCAATATTTCTTTTCATATACAAAGTGCTTTCAGTAGGCAGCGGCTTTTCTAGTTGGAGCAGCAGGAGATGATTCTTGGTCAGCAGAGCAGAAACCGAATGCCTTTGTCACATGGCAATGCTACGAAATCACAAAAGCAATTCTTCTAATCTTTGTAATACTTAAAAAGGAACTTTAAGAGCTGTTCTCAACACCACGCTTCCACATGCTTCTCTCACTTTATTCTGTACTGTAAACCTTCTTTCCAGGACTTTCCTGCCTGATCAGTGTCGTTCACTGCCTGATTTTCTGCTATGGACACAGAGGTTGTGTGAACAATCTCTCTGCTGCTTTTGATGTCTCTGCCTACCTATCTTGCAGTCTGGATGCATCACAAGTACCACCACAAAAGAATCCTAGGTATGCTCCAGAAATAAATTAACTTTCCATTTTCAAATAATAACTTTCTGGAAAAAATAAAGCAAGCTATTCTTCCTGTAGTTCGCAGTAAGATTGACATTCACAGAAAATTACTGTTCATTTCAAACACACTCCTTTACTGCAAAGACTTGATCCATGCCACATGCTGGGGTAAGATACCACTGCAAAGCCCAACTTCCACAAAAACACAGTGAAATTAAAATTGAAATTAAAAAGAGGTCCATCTAAAGCAGAAGTTCCAGGATAACAAAGAATAAAGATTCAACAGAGAAATATTCATAAATGTGATGTCAGCTCTGCAATCTGGAGCAAGTGTTGCTTTTTTGACTTAATAACAGTGAATGTCAAATTCTTCAGGAAAGGAATTTGCAAAGTCTTGGTAACAAGTCTGCTGTGGAACTAAATCGCAGTGCATTCACCACAGTAGATTATCTGTCACTCATAAAATCAGTACTTTCCAAGTTGCCTCTTAGCATGGCTCAATATATAGACACAGATAAAAATATTTACAAAACCCAAGCATATCCACCAATATGATGTCACTTTTTTAACTGATTTATAACTTCAATCTTCAAAGGGAAGATCTGCAACAAGCAATCTTACGCTTGTATGACAGTAATAAAATTATCTGTTTAGAGGAAAAATACAATTTTCATTGGCCAGATAATATAGAAGAATGGAGAAAACAACAGCTGGATCATACTTTAAAAAGAAGCAAAAAAAACCCCAAACCTATCTAGAGGGATCAAATTCCTAAGCTGGAGAAAGTCAGATAGCCTGATTCTCATCCCATACAGGCATAAATCAGGACTAAACATGCCAAAAGCCAGACCGGGATGTTAATCACACTGACGGAATTGCAGATGTCACCAGTGGGATGGAGACAACTAAAGCAGCGTTAATGAGATTAGAGCCCATCCAAATGGTACTACCTCCACGTGAAAGGATGATCAGGCTCTGATTAGACAACTCCTGTATTATCACTTCAAAGCAGATGCAGCAAAATGTGTTGATGGAAGAAACAGAATGGATAGGGAGCGTACTCTGTGTGATGAATGAGGAAAGAGTGAAAGAGAAATGTATCACCACTGGCCAAAAAGAAAAGAAAAACTTGACATATGAGGGAGAGTCAGGACTGAAGACATCAGCCTTAAAGCAAGTGATGATGGTATCACATTGCTTAGCAGAGGTAACAGAAAAATGCCTAATGGACATAACAATTTCAGTTCTGACAATCATTCAGACAAGGGTGGATTGGTTCAACTAAAATTTCGAGACAAAGGTACATGGAAAAGAGGGGAGTTTTATTATTATTATTTTCTGATTTAGTTTGCCTATAATCCTTGATGAAGCCTACGTAAGCTGCAAGCAGGGTGTCTGCGGTCTTGGTGGGAGTGGGGCCCTGGAGGAATAAGATGTTACTGCTGCACTAGCATTGCTCATGTCCACAAAGCATGGGTTTGCCTTGGGGCAATCACGGAGGGCAGAAATGGAGGGTACTACAGTAAAGAATAGTGAAACCCTCCCCTGGTACGGGAAGGGAGGACAATACAGAGGGGCAGATATAGAAGCACTGGCTGGGAAAGAGCTGGCTAAGAATAGCAGCCACTGATCTGACCAGGATCTCTGTACTCCACCAGTAGAGATGATGCGGTATCTGTATAGTAAGTTAAGAGGAGGCACTTACCTTGAGGACCATGGAATTCATCCCCATCCCCACCAGAACTTGGTAACTCCTGGTAAAATCCAAGCCTTGCTTCCCAGCTGTGCTAGCAGTGGATGTGCTAGCACAGGAGGTATAAACAGCAGGAGGGTGTACCCACCCAAGGGAAGAGTGCTCACTGGTATCACACACTATAGAGCCACTGTCACTGAATAGTCATATATTTAAATGTTGCCTGTGACCTTTAGTTCCTGTACAACTGGAGAGACTACAGGTATAAACTAAAAACTGTTCCCTGCTACAGTATCCCTGGATACAAATTGAAAATATCTCCCTTTCTTTGTTTTGACTGAGATAAGTCAGCACCCCCCTACCATTCCCATTCCTCCCTGGTTAGCTGCTGCACTGGAACTTCACGCTTTGCCTCACTCTGCTTTAAGCGCATGTGATGTTAACATGTCCAACCACACAGCAAAATACTGGGAGGAAGGTCTGGGAGGTGGAGGGAGATGTACCTCATATCTCTGTGCCAGCACAAGTAATCATAGAATCATTAAGGTTGGAAAAGACCTCTGAGATCATCGAGTCCAACCGTTAACCTAACTGTCTGGTCCACCTCTAAACCATGTGCCTAAGCACCACATCCACACATTTTTTGAACACTTCCAGGGACTGTGATTGCACCACTTCCCTGGGCAGTCTGTTCCAATACCTAACCACTCTCTCCATGAAGAAATTTTTCCTAATATCTAATCTAAATCTCACCTGGCACAACTTGAGGCTGTTTCCTCTTGTCCCGTTGCTTGCTACCTGGGAGAAGAGACCAACCCCCACCTCGCTACAACCTCCTTTCAGGTAGTTGTAGAGAGCGATAAGGTCTCCCCTCAGCCTCCTCTTCTCCAAACTAAACAACCCCAGCTCCCTCAGCCACTCCTCCTAAGGCTTGTGCTCCAGACCCTTCACCAACTTCGTTGCCCTTCTTTGGACACGCTCCAGCACCTCAATGTCCTTCTTGTACTGAACACAGTACTCGAGGTGTGAACTCACCAGTGCCCAGTACAGGGGCACTGTCACCTCCCTGGTCCTGCTGGCCACACTATCCCTGATACAAGCCTGGATGCCACTGGCCCTCTTGGCCACTTGAGCACACTGCTGGCTCATGTTCAGGCAGCTGTCGACCAACACCCCCAGGTCCTTTTCCGCCAGACAGCTCTCCAGCCACTCTTCCCCACGCCTGTAGCGTTGCCTGAGGTTGTTGTGACCCAAGTGCAGCACCCAGCCCTGAGCCTTGTTGAACCTCATACAGTTTGGCCTCGGCCCATTGATGCAGCCTGTCCAGGTCCCTCTTTAGGGCCTTCCTACCCTCCAGCAGATCGACATTCCCACCCAACTTGGTGTCATCTGCAAACTTACTGAGGGTGCACTCGATCCCCTCATCCAGATCATCAATGAAGATATTGAACAGGACCGGCCCCAACACTGAGCCCTGGGGAACACCACTCGTGACCGGCTGCCAACTGGATTTGACTCCATTCACCACCCCTCCCTGGGCTCAGTCATTCAGCCAGTTTTTAACCCAGCGCAGAGTGCACTTATCCAAGCCGTGAGCTGCCAGTTTCTCCAGGAGAATGCTGTGGGAGACAGTGTCAAAGGCTTTTCCAAAGTGCAGGTAGACAACATCCACAGCCTTCCCCTCATTCACCAAGTGGGTCACCTTGTCATAGAAGGAGATCAGGTCGGTCAAGTGGGACCTTCCCTTCATGAACCCGTGCTGTCTGGGCCCGATCCCCCCATTGTCCCGCACATGCCGCATGATGGCACTCAAGATGATCTGCTCCATGACCTTCCCCAGCACCAAGGT
Organism: Nipponia nippon; assembly: GCF_047370975.1. Taxonomy (NCBI): domain Eukaryota; kingdom Metazoa; phylum Chordata; class Aves; order Pelecaniformes; family Threskiornithidae; genus Nipponia; species Nipponia nippon. The sequence goes on from NW_028262313.1 coordinate 17,431,216, forward strand.
CAGGTTGACAGGCCTGGAGTTCCCCAGATTCTCCTTCCGACCCTTCTTGTAGAAGGGCGTCACATTAGCTAACTTCCAGTCAACTGGGACCTCCCTGGTTAACCAGGACTGCTGATAAATGATGGAAAGTGATTTGGCGAGCTCCTCCGCCAGCTCCCTCAGTATCCTCAGGTGGATCCCATCTGGCCCCATAGACTTGTGGGCATCTAGGTGGAGGAGCAGGTCGCTAACTGTTGCCTCTTGGATTTTTAGGGCTTTATTCTGCTTCCCATCTCCATCTCCCAGCTCAGGGGCCTGAATACCCTGAGGACAAGTAGCCTAACTATTAAAGACTGAGGCAAAGAAGGCATTAAGTACCTCAACCTTTGTGGCGATGTTTCCCTTCTCATCCGACAAAGGGTGGAGATTCTCCCTGGCCCTCCTTTTGCTGCTGATATATTTATAAAAACATTTTTTGTTATCTTTAACTGTTATATTTAATCCTTGCATTGCATTTCAAGAAACAGGTTTAGTCAAATAACTTGCAGAAGTGCTTAGGTCGAATTGGGGGATGGTTTAAACTCAGCATGGTCCCACTGATTTCAGGGAGATCGTAGAGAATTTGTCTTTCTGAGCATAGTTTGCCAACTTAGGCTGTGGAGAACTATTTCCATAGTTTGAATGAAGGTATACAAGTTACTACCTAGTAGAGACTTAATTCTCTGTCTGAGAGACAGGAAAATCCTTTCAGTCAATTATATCAATGTCTAGATTTTCTTGTATGCTGCCACTGCAGGTTTCTTGTAACACAATGGCCAGAAACGTGAAATTTCATGATATTTACCAGGTAAATTGGAACTACAAATGATGCTGTACCTGCAGTCCTTGCTTGGCTAGTAGACCTGAAAAGCTGCACTGATCCTTCTTGAGTACAGTAAGATGTAACCTTTACTTATTCACTACATCTTCTTTCTTTAGATCATTTTTGTCATTCAGAGTGTTGGCAATCTTTCTGGCTAGATGAGCACAGAAATGTTCAGGTTATAATATATGGAGCATCTGAAAGGTATGACAAGGAGAGGAAGCATTGTAAGTGTCTCGGAGAGATTACAGGGAAGGGAGATGCAGTATTATAAGAAGTATTTGAGAGGCAGGACGAGGAACAGATATGCAGCGTAAGGGGATCACTGACATAATACTATAAAGAGCACTCAGCATCAAGGGATGGAAGGCATTTGAGAGACACAGTAAGGAAGAGAATTACTAAACAGAGTATCTGAATGATGGGGCAAGGAAAGGAGATATGTGATATGCCTGAACTTTTTATCATAACTGTACTATTCATCGCCAGTTGCAAGCTATTCAGGAACGAGTATGTTTCATTGGGTGGTGTGGGACTGATAAAACCACTGAAAAGGCTGTTGGCAGCTTTGGAGTTACTTAGCCATGATGTATGACTGAAAATGTACTGGGAGAAGCCTGATGTGGCAAGGTGCTGAGCACCTTCACTGAGGACAGCAGGGGACAGCCTTTCCAAAGGTGGTGGCTGAGCAGCCACCATTCCACTGAAATCAATCAGACCTGCAGGGAGTCACCACCTCTGAAAAATCAAATTGTGGGAGTTGAAGGCACCCAGCAGGTTCAGGTCTGAAGTGTCACATTAGGGATGTGACAGCAATATCTAACAAATCTCTCTCCGCACACATATACATGAGCACGTGCATGCGCACACACACGTATATTTTGCCATACTCCTCAATCTTCCATTATTAAAATGATAGAAGTGCAACATTTAGCGAAAGCAATCAGAGAAGTGGTAATTATCACAGTGGGTCTGAAAACCTTTGGTGGCCCGGTAGTGGGAGGGAAATATAGTATATCTTGAAAGACAGTACAGACATGAAGAAAACTTTTTCCTGAACTACAGCAACCTGCTTTTGATTATCTTATTCCTCCTTTAATAACCGGCAATTGTGAATTGCAGCCTTGAGGTGAGAAAAATTCTCTGCTTCCATCCACCAAATAGTCTCAAACCCTGATATACACATTAAGTCAAGATCTTATAGCAATCCTTCTTCTCTTGGTTAAACATTTCCTACCTCTCCCAAAGCACTATCCTGTCCCACCCTTCAAGACAAAGCAGTGCCTACAACCATAGCGCTGTAAAAATACAGTGTGACAACGCTAATACAAGTGTGGGTCAAAGCACTGTCACCAACACTCATTTCCTTAGGGCGGACAAAAGGAGATAAACATGGTGACCCAAATCCTGCAACAGTGTAAGTGATGGTGGGTTTAGCTTCTTGGAAAATGCATATGCAGTGAGCAGCAAAATAAAACATCTTGCCTATTCATACTAATTTTTACACTTGCTGTTTACTAAATGATGGCAAGTGGCCTTTTCCACAAATTGTATCTCCTTTTTTCTCATGTCTTCACACAGACTACATGACACCTCATTTCTGCCAGCATAACTTTTGATAGACAGTCTCCTGTGGCACCTTCTTATAGCAGGGTAAGCTGTGCCAGTTCCTGGAGGCTTAGCGCACTTGTCAGAGGTAGTTGTCTTAGCTCTCTTTTGTTGCACTATTTTGAATTCGCTATCATGCTCACCCTGCAAAAGCACAGAAAGCATTGTACATTCTCCAGAAACTTCAGCCCATAAGGGGCAAGTCCCTTTGCTTGGCACATTCTCGCTGGTTTCCTGAGGGGTACATTCTGCATCATTGAGTAGACACTCGAGAAAATCCTGTTTCAGATCTCAGTCACAAGCTGATCTTTTCTTTGGGACTCAATCCCTAAAGATCAGAAGAAGGGCTCTTCAAACTTGGATTAGTGCAATTTGCCTTTTTCACCTTTCTTTTGTAATTTTTAAAACTGCTCTTATACAATTCCTTTTGCCAGAAGTGCAGCACTTCTCAAACCTGAATATAAAATTAACTGGAAATACTACCACTGTAAAATGACTGTTCTTACTGATCAGCCCTCAGATGCATTCTGATAGATCTTACCTTCTGTACAATATAAAATGTAGCTCCACTTGGCTCATAGCAATGCCTCTTCATGATAACACTTCCCATAATATTTGACAAAGCCAGACCAGTCAGTCAAAGGCTGTTCTCAACTTAATGTCTCTCCAGACTCCTTGGCTTAGACAAGGTTTCTGAAGAGGTGTCAGGGTTACTATGAATTCTTGGAGCTATCAAGAAGTCATAGTAAAGTAATGATTTAATATCCGCCTGTTAAAGATAACTGATAAAGCACCATCTACCATGGCTAAGGCAATCTCCTGCTACAGACAACTCCAGGTAAGTCTGGCTGATTTCAGAAGGATGAACAGAGCAAACCCAGAAAGTCTACAGCTAGCAAGCCAGCTGCTGTTGCCTAAGGGAAATTGACAGTCAGTTAATGCGTGGCTATTCGTGTGAGTAAATTAGATGTCAAGTCACTTCTGTTTTCATGCTGTTGTACTTTGTAGAACTGAACAATCAGCAGACTGATCTCACCCCAGAAGCAATGCTTTTTGGTGGCATTTGATCTTGAAGAAGACATTGCTATAGAAGAGAGCTGCTCAAAGATAAGACAGAGTAATCATGATACCCCAGCTCAGCTAACTGCAATAAATCTGCTTTTTCTACCTTTTAACATCTCTGGCATTCCTCTAGATAAGGCACAGATTCCCTCTTTGAGCACATTTGGGCTGAGAGAACAGCATGTTAGGAACTCTTTTGCCTTTTGCAGATCTTTTTCTTATTCTGCTGCATGTTTGTTTATCATTAGCACGAATTATGATGGGTGTCTGTACAATTTGAACAACCTTTTCTCTAACAGCATCATCTCAGTCTTTTTTCTCTCTAAGCTGCAGTTCACTACAAGGGCTGTGACAGCTTTTATGTTTAACAGAATCTTTAGTCTGGCAATCATGATTAACTCGTCTCTACAGAGAAGTGCTATTTTAATAAGACCAAGTGAAGAGTTCTAAGAAAATCTTTTCCTTTTTTTTTTTTCTTAGAAGACTTTTATACATCTAAGAATTAAGACTCTGTAACTAAAGTTTAGAAACAGCATAGCCAATTCTTCTGTTGGCCCCTTGAAATCTTTTGGAAGGTTTCCAGCAGACCCAATTATTTCAAATATGCTTCAGAAGTTACATTAAGGCCAGCATAACAGAACCTGTGCATGTGTTCAGCCCTTGCCCTCTTCTGACCTCTGATTTCTTTCCAAATAAAATGTTTAACATTACTTTTTCTTTTTTATTTTTTTTAGGAGCTTCTGGGGCTCAGGCACTGACATTATTTGAGATGTAAATTATCCAAAACCTAATAGCTTCTTTAGGGTCATGGTTATGTTTTGGAAGAATAACAAATCAGGAAACCTTGTTCCACAATCCTTAGACAAAATAACATATTGTTCTTTCTTAGAAGGCTCTTAAAAAGCTTCATAAACACCAGCATGCCTTACACTAGCCTCATCCTCCAGGTAGTAAAGTCATTGTCCTAAAAAGCTAAACATCATCTTCAAAGTTTGAGAAAAAGCAAGACCAAGAAAAGGTAAAGAACTGAGGTGATCTGAATGCTAGAAACCACCTTATCTCCCCTAATATTATTCAAAACAGGATGAATCACTTCTCATTACACAGGAAGATTTGGAAATTAAAAAATAATGATGTAGAAGGAAGGCAAATGAAAGTCTTCATCTCACTCGTCCCTGTTCCCTCCCTTAATTCATAGCCCAGTGCTGTTAGATGTTTAACCTGAACTGCAGGATTTAGCCAATCTGTGTACCATACCTACCTGGGGGCCCAAAAGTTTCTGAACAGCTGGGCCAGACAGAGGACGAGGTCAGGTTAGGAAAAGCTTGACAAAGAAAGTAAAAGCACAGCAGGGCTCCTACTTTTCAGGTCTTTATCATGCACCATGATGCTATAAAGAAAGACTTTTATAAAAAGCACATAAATGAAGGAGTATCTAACAACTCTGTAACTCAATAGCCTGATAAAGTTTTTGTTTGGTTTGTTTTATTGGAAACCCTACAGAAATTGATCTGAAAGCAAAGCAAGGGCTGGGGGGATTTCTCTTCTTTTGTCACAACTTTAGTTTTTTCCAATGCACGCAGCGTTCAGCTCCAGCCAGACTTCTTGAGACATCACAAAAAGATCAATAATCAGCAGAACTCTCTGATGTTTCCAAAAAGTGGGAAGAGTAAAGAAAACATAGGTGAAGCTATATGAATATCAATCTACCAGTAGGACTGGTCAGTCAGCTTTCTAAAGAAGCTCACCTTTTCTGTGGAATAGGGAGATTTTTGGTCCTTGCCTTTCTTGTAAAATTGCATTCCTGCATGAACAGTGTAAGATAATCACATTGGAACTGGATCAGTGGAGAAGTGTGAAAAATGTGGCAGCATTCAAGTTTCTATTTGAGAAGAAGCATTTACCAGTCTTGGGAGAGAGAGAATAAGAAAGTGTATAATTCAACATTTCCTTTTGATCTGTAAACTACTTTTTTCTTCTGAGTTAATTTGCTTAAAAAATGCACAAAGAGGGAGGGCAAAGCAAAAAAGTAAATGTGCTAAAATGTTTGACAGAAATTCAAATGTTTGTGAAGAAATGCAGTAGTTATTCCATGCACAGAGAGCATCAGTATTTGCTTTGCTTAGTTGGGTGCATAAATCCAATGGCAGAAGAGGTTTTAACACAGTATTAGATTTGAGATAAATTCACAAAACTGATGCCCTTTGTCCGTTAAAGAAATGTGATCCACTCTAACATCAGCACTGTGAATGCACAGTGCAAACCACTAACACGGATGCTGTGCACTGGGGCAAACCTAGGTTTTCAAAGATATTGCTTAATCCAGTAAATTACTGGAGGGTGCATTGATGGAACCACAGTAATGGAAGCACTGTAGTGTAAATTCCCATACAGAAGACACGGCCTGAGGAAATGACAAAGAGATGGGTAATATCCTGAACAAAAATGTTAAAGAAGCTGTCTTGGATCAGATTGTGCTTTTAAGAAGATAACACCACCTGCAGTGGACTGCTCAGCCTCTTCTTAATAACACTTTGGATGAGTATCACACATGGAAACACCACATGCAATATGAGCTCCACAATATTAAATGCAGGAGGACTGACAATACTGCTACCCTGAGTCATGTTCCTTCCATGAGCACAAAGACCAGCAGCCTCAAGGCAGGTTTCTTGGGGGATCAAAAAGACTGGATGTGGAGGTCTGCCACTGAATGGAATATTTCTTAGCTAGCGGCTGTGTGGGACAGAAGTGTAGGAGAAGGACACTTGAAATGTACCATTTGTGTTATGGTAAGTCTTGCTCATGAAAGATGCCCTTTTTCCCTAACCCGCACGGACAGGAGATGGCAGAAGATCAGTTTTAAGATGAGAAGGATCACCCTGCCTATCTAGCACCTATTTGATACAGTTTGTTGAGGAGTGAACAGCCCATACCACTGTGCAAGGCAGGATCAGAGCTTCTCATTCCCTTGCAGCTGGGCTAGTGAAGCCAAAAGCATGCTGAACTCCATTTGTGCTAGACACGCTATATAAATACATGATCACAATCACCCCTGGGTTCATCACATTACTGCTCACATTACTGCTGTAGAGCTAAAAATCAGATCTCCAGTACATCTGCAAACAAACATATTAACTGCAACCCTAGCTCTAATATCACCATAATATACTGTAGCCAATGCGGGAAAAGTACAAATAGGTGAGAGTGTTTGAGGGCGGTCACTCTAAATGGTAAACCCTTTCTTTACGCTCACTGCTCCTACCTAAATTGACCTTACCAATTCATCCTACTTGAAGCCAGGCAGCCAACTGAGCACCTAAATTAAGAACCAAGAAATGCCAGGCTTCCAGTTCACATTGTGCACGAGAGCTGCTTATTCTCTTCACTGACGGAAGGAACCCGTGGATTACGGTCTAACATAAATGCTGTATGACAAAACCAGGCTACAATATATAAAAGCTTAGTCCCTAAGGCACAGAAGAACTGGCTTCAAGTAGATTATATTTGCTGGTTCCACACAAGCCAATGGAAATACTTCAGACCAATCTCCAATTTCTAGCATCTCTGAACTGCTGGGAAATTTTTTTTTAAAGAAAAATCAAGGTTCTTCCTATGCTACAATAAATTAAAGTGAAACTCCACATTAAGTCAGTTTGGACTCTGGAGTATTTAAAATCTGTATCCCAATTTTGTGATTTAGACCTATTTATATGTAAATTAAAAAAAGGAAAAGATTACTTCCCTATTATTTCCCCTATGATAAATTAGCGTGAATTAGTGATAAGTATAAAGAATTAACTCTTATATTGCTTATGTTTTGCCTCATTTACAAATGTCATAAAAGCCCATTAGACACTTAAAAAAGTATGTCAAGTACAAATAAAATTCTCTACAGAAAACAAAGTAAAATGTTTAATGATATAATGAAGACTCATTAATGTAATGTTTATTTTTAATATTAAAAATTCACAAGAATTGTCACAGCTCGTCTTAATCAGATGAGCTTTTGTAATATTTATTTGTGTTGTAATTTCATAAATATTTATGCATCCATTTTCAAACTTTACTGGTCTTTGCTTTATTAAATACATTTTAAACTAGTTAATATTTGAGGAATATTTTCTCCATGTGTGCAAGCCAGCCATTTTACAATGCCACGTGATCACAGGTGTGGGTAGAGAAACTTACAGGTACAAGCCTCGGAGAGTAACCTTCCTATACCAACCTACCACATGATATACCCTATTTCTTTCAGGATATATGTGGACTTGGAAATGGTGTTAAGTGTGGAGGGCAGAGAATCAGTCCCCTCGTCCCTACCCCTCCCCTCTTCCTGAGCTCTGTGGAAAGCATGTCAGCAGCCTCTTTCACCGGTGTGTTCCCAGATGGTGTCAGTAGCTGGTTCAGTGGTCAGGGCCTTAATGGCCTGTCTTGCTTTCCTAGGTACACAAACAGGGCCATAATCTTGCATTAAGTGGTACTTCCATAAAGATCCCAATATATGAGAAAGAAACAACCTGTTACTGAGAGATACGTAAGAGTCTTCTGTTTCTGGCCTCTTGGCTCAATGGGCTACGCTCTGCTCAGAGAAATTAAGGCATAGTGCAGCAGTCCATTTTATTTTGTGCCTGACCTCATCAGAGTTTGCAAACTTAGCAAGACTGAGTTGAATCAGGATGTGAACAGACTTTCTTGAAAGACAAAAGTATTTGAGAGAGCATTCAGCATTCTGATTTTAATGAATATATAAATAAATATGATATGAAGCCTTTCAAGTTAAAAAAAAAAAAAAAAAAAAAAAAAAATCAAACATTATCCCTGACTACTGGAAACCCTTAAAGAGTCCTTTCATCACAGAAAACTTCCCAAACAAGTAAGTATTACAGATGAATGAAATTAACAACATGCGTTTTGGGTGAAAACTGGTACAAATTCATACACCACTTTAGAGATGGGCACAAGGCACAAAACTCCTTTAGTCTTCTCTCAGCTTTGCCACTTCCTACATCTTTACCTGTAGACTGAAATAAGATTTCCCACTATATTAATTAAGCATACAAATGAATTCAGCAAACGTAAAAAGTGTGTGGCACAAATGCAAAGCTGTGAGTGATACTCAAAGTGTCTTTGAGCTAATGAGCTTGAATACTATAAGCGCTATCCACACTAGGCTGGTACTGCCCAGGCTGCTACACACTGGTTCTCAGCAGAAGTAATTACCCCTGGTGAGCATATATATGCATAAATGTATAGCTGTGCCTATGTGTACCTGTGCCACTCTGGACTGCCTCAGGTATTGCTAAAAGGAATATGTGATGAGCACTGCACTGTGCCATGTAAATATATACTTTAAGATGAAGGGCCACAGCACTGGCTGAAATCACAACCATCTCTCCCTCAGCACCTATATCGGGTATCCAAGTATCACTGTGCTCTCTACAGCAAATATGAAGAAACTCTAGGTTACCCAGCAGATCAAGGTCCAACAAGTAACTTCCTTTTAGGTCTCCTGCTCGTGCCAAATGAACTGGAGAGGTTTCATACCACCTACCCGAGGCGCTTACGCTAAGAGCACTGATGCCTCTGGGCTCCTCCAGTTACTGCAGGGGAGAGGCTGCCAGCTCCAGCGGCCAAATCAGCCTGCGCTGGACACAAAGCTAAGCTAAAGGTGCCTGTTTATCTTCACGGTTATACGTGGGGCCAGGCAGCAACTGCTTTGGTCACACAACGTACTCAGTTAAATGCTTGAAATTAGATGGGAGAATTTCCTCTAAAAGGCCCAGTTGCTAATAGCACACAAAGAGACAACTAGAAAATACAAAACCTGCCTATACTTCTAAGCCCTTCTGATACACCACTGTGAGCTAAATACCTAAATATCTTTCAGACGAGCTTTTCACTTCATCTCTCTTGATTTGCCATCCTCTTTATAATTCGTGTAGTAATATTCATAAACAGTAATTATTTATACACAGTTATGGACCTCTTGAATTTGATTCTCTTCTCACTTAAGCTATAAATATGGAATAAAATTAATATGAGTCAGAAAAATGAGGACCCTAAAGACTAGAATATATGTAAAATCACTTACAGTCCTCTAACGTTTTAAAGTGATTTTTTACTTTAATATTCTCTTGGGTTGCAAACACTACAGGGGAAAGTTTACATCCAATCAAGAACACATTTATTGAAGTGCTTAAAAATGCACAAAAGCAGTTCTGCTAATATTAAGTTTTCGAACTCACTCTCTCCTGGATTAAAAACAAAGCAAGCTCTTTTATCCCTGACATTTTAGCATTTGGAACACATCAAAATGTTTCTTCTACTGCGTGGGAAAGAAATTCTAATTTTCTTGTCCTCCTGTGTTTGAGGCAAAGAAGCTAACACAGAATTTACAAATTGAACTCCTTTGCATTTTCAGGGAGAAAAGAAGGAAGATACAGAATCCAAACACAAAGAGAGATCTGTCCCTCTGGGTTTGTATCTAAGACACAAAACCGGCCTGTGCACCTTCTGAACCTGGTTTCGGTATCTTTTTGCAATACAAGTTTAAATCATGCACATTTTATTGAACTCACAGAGTATCTAAATAAAGAGTTGTGCTATCTAAGAGGTCAGACGAGATGATCTAACCCCTTCTGGCATTAAAACTTACAAATCTAAAGACTGGTTCTTCTGAGGTTCAGATTCAAAATGGAAGAAACACCTGGCAGGCTCAGGAGACATCGTGAGGATTTCATAAGCTCTGAACCGAAGTGATGAAATCTTTTTCACCACGGAAAAAACAAACCTGAATCATACTTCTTTCCAGGCTTTTACAAAACACTGAAAACACAGTACTAATCTAGACCAGAACAGGCTCTCCTATCCATCACCACTTTGAATTTAACACTCAACTTTGAAGTTTACAAATTAGATATTGCTTTTTTTTTTCACTGAACTGAGACAAACTGAAAACAGAAGAGAGGGATGAAGAAAACAGGTAAAAAATAATTCTGAAAATAAGACCTTGATGTTCACGTCATAAAAACACAAATAGAGTATATGCCCATTCGCAGAGATTAGCAGTATTCTGTTTAGCAGCAATCTTCCTTTTCAGCTTCTAGCCTCAAGGATGACACCATTATATCCCACTCCAGTCCTGGGCTGCAACATTTTGCGTGGTTCTAATTCACTGTGACTTCTGTAATGTATTCATCCGAAGCAGCCCTTGCACATATGCAGTTGCTGTTAATTTTAATCTGCTTCGTTATTATCTTTGCAATTTTATAAATATGAGCTCAACCGCAAAGGACATTCAGAGAGTTGCTTTTTTTTTTTTTTTTCCCCCTGGAAATGAGTGCTGAGTGATGCTCACCATAAATTAATTTTTCAAGCTTTGTAGAGGTTATGTAAATTTGCAGAATGTTCTTCTGATGTTTAAGCCACAATTTGACAACAGCTTCAAAAACTGGTCAAAGAATTCTTCTTACTAGCATCTGCTTGTTGAAATATATGTAATGACATGGTTGTGTAACACTTCCCATTGATCTTTTGATGCCAGGTGATCACTCAAGCTAAAGAAATGCATGTGCACACAATGGAAAAGGGAAATTTATATCTTAAAAGCAATGGAATGAGGAGGGGAAAAAAGTGGTAAATTTCCTTCACCTTCTTTAAATTAGTATTTTAAAAGACCCGGTAACAGATATAGCCACAACAGTAACTAAAATCCCTTCAACTATTGTTATTCATTCCTACTGCTGTTCTTGGTAACTATTTTGTCTTCCTTATCACAGTCTAGAAAAATATTTTAAATTGGGATCCTCAAAACAAATCTCAGTTTTGTTTTTTTTAAGTTTAAAGCTGCTCAACTGCTTGTGGAAAAATGGGAATCACTGCGATTTCCTTTGAGGTTCAGCTGTTTGAGAAAGCACTCACTCAATTAAAGCATAAGGGAAACTGTTTTACAGTGTCTGACATTCAACGTCTGTAATGCTTTTGTCACAAATGATGTCTCTTTTCAGCAACATGGTCTCCTTGCCACCAACATAAGGCTTAGTTTAATTTAAAATACAATTTAAAGTTTTATACATGGTGGGAACTCTCTCTGTCAAAACACTCTGCTGAACACAATGGGTGCAGCCTCCTTTCAAGCATGCTGTGTTACTTTGGAGAAACACAGATACACAGTCCGTGCTGCACAAGTATCCGAAATTACACTTAGAGCATAGACGATGGTGCTGCACATTTCCAGTAGATAAAGGTTTCAGTATATGGACAGATGTGACAATAAACAACAGAATTCCAATGTTATCAAAATAATCTGTCTTATTTGATAAGCTGCCAAATTTTTACTTCCAAATATATAAATTTTAATTATACTTATATATAAAAATGTAAATAAATCTGCAACTTTATTCACCAAGAAATTAAAGGACTTGAGACTCTCAAGTGAAAACGTATCAGAAGATACAATGCAGAAAATATTTTTCCCCTGTAAACAACTTAACTTTGTTTTCAAATAGCTTGCTTTCATCATGGGAGTAAAATCTCAGCGTGACTTGTCTAAAAAAACAGCAAAGAGGATTTGGATTAGTTATCAGGGAGAAAGAATTGTGTAAAATACTGCAGGTGACAAAAGTGTGTAGCAAGACATGCTTGGCTTTATTACTTCTTCAAAGCAGGCAGGCTGTATATGATACATACATTCGCAAACTCATTTTAGAAAAATACATTGCTCTTCTATCAAAAGGAAAAAAAAAACTATTGTGATGAAACCCTCATCCACTTCCCTTGCCAAGAGTCAATTATTAATGAAATTTCTAAATAATGAATAATGGCATTTTTTTTAGAGATGTGCTTTTGATTCTTAAAATGTGCTTGTGTTCTCTATGATAACAGGTTACATTAACTAGTGACCTAAGTAATGCCATACATCATCTTGCACAAATGAATGCTCACTATCCAGTGGAGTTACACCATCGCGAGGTGAACCGGAGGCTTTCAGGAAGCTCTATTCACATGCTCTGCGACAGAATTTGGAGTAATATCAAAACTACTATTTAGTCAGTAAAGTAACCTGAATCCCTTGCTTCCGAAATATGGAAAAACATTTAAGAACTTACACTCCACAGCACAGCAAAAATGACAAGCAAAACTATTGTGGATTTCTACCTAAAAAAGCGAGCAACAAGTCTATCAAATCTTTCTTTCAGGACACAAACTATTTTATTTTGACAATAGGTGGAGCCTGAATTTGGAGATATTAAAAAATAAAATACTGGGAAAAGGGCACTGTTGATACTGGACATTCCTGATTGCGTTAACCTTGTTAAGTGGCATTGTATTTCTGTGGATAAGTCACGATGTCATTTGTCACATTTTCACTAGTAGCGCAGATGAACATGCAAGGCAGATACTCAGTGAGACCAGGAAGACTTCCCTGAAGATGTGGCAGAATAGCTCCCTCTATACTTTTACTAATTTCAGTGTCTTCATCTTGACTTGACTTGAAAGATGGTAATGGTTCATTTGCTGCGTTTTTTTTGTGTTTTCTTTCTTCAATATCTATTCTGTCAGTGTTCTCACAACTTTTTGGCGTGTTGTGTCCTTGTGTATTTTCAATGAATTCTTAGGTTAATTACTTATATTCTTTTGAAAAGTGATGAGATTTTGAAAGCTATTGTTATACTCAAAGTCATTGGAAAAGTCAGTATCAGCACCAGATGTTAACTTTTATAAAAGGACATGAATACAGATTTAAACAGTAATTGGCAAAGCTCCAAAGTTTGGAAGGGAGCATGTGGAAAAGCACCAAAAGATGTCCTTCCCAGACCTTTATCTCAACTATTTTCCAGTTCTTTTGCTTTTCAAAATTTCGTGGAAAACATTTTTAGTCCAGGTTTAGCACAAGATTCCCAATATTACCCACATCTGGTCAGGTTAGTGAAACTGCCAAGACAGGCTTTCTAATGGTACTTCAACACTTTATCTGAGCTGAAGCTGGCAGCAGAGGAACGTGAAAACACAGCATGACAGGAGAGAAAGTGACAGATCTCTTCCAGAATCCACAGATTCACTCTGAATTTCTGGTAAAATTTTGGGCTGGTTATTTCTCTTGACAAACTGGTGATGAATTTCCATGGAGCCAGACACTGAATTTGATTTAGAAACACTCCCCTTCCACTCATGAAAGCTTTAATTTAGCTTTTGTTATGATAACAGGAACCTAGTAAGTCTGACTAAATAAATCCTATTTTAGTTTATACAAAATACTGCATGAATAACTAGAATGAGCTATAACCCTCGCTCTGTCCCAGATAAAACACTGAAATAAATAAATAAATAAATAAGAAGTATTTAAAAGTCAAAACTTAAGGACACCATACTAGGTGTGATGTCCTCCAGTTTGAACTACTTCAGTAGCTTTTTTATTTATGTATTGTGTATTCTTGTCCATCTGTGCCATTTTTCCGTATCTGAAACTCATCCTTTAAAATGTTCACCTGCATGTTCTGCAGGTGAACACTTTGTAAGCATAAATCATGTGTTTCCCATCTCCTCTTTCTTTGAGAGTAACTAATTTCTACCGCTTATTTAAACTGGCAGAGTGCCTGCTTTATTATCAGTTAAGAACTTGTGCACAAAAATGACACCAGTTTGCATAATTATCATGAAATAAGACAGGCTTTTTTAGGGGTAACAATCTGGTAACTTCATAATAAATCTGTCTGGAGCAATCGTAATTACACAGTAACTCATCTTAATACATTTGTATTCGCAGCACATAAGTGTGGTGATAAGAAGTCCCGCTATCATCTGTGATTCACTGAAATGAGAAACTGCATACAGAACCATTACATAATAAAATTTCTAGAGCTTTCTGCCCTGTCTTAAAGGCTTACTGCAAAAGCCCAAGGGTTTGTTTATGTAATCTGGAAAACAGTTTGAATTTTGTTTTTATTTTTTCCCCATAGCCAATGATACAAAGTAGCATCAGAAGTAAAATTTCCATTGTGTTAAATTTGTATACATTCAAAAACCTGAACATACACTTCCTAGTTCAATCAGTACCACCAGTTGTGCATGTAAATTGATTAATTGCCTGTTTACCTCTTGATGTAACAAGCAACTATTCAATGAATATAGGACATGTACGTATCTTTTGCATCATCCAAATGAAAGACCCTTTGCAAATGTAGCAATACCTTAACTCTGCTTTTATAGGGGACAATGAGAAGAAACAGGTCTGAAGAAAACGTCTTTGCTTGGCAGAAGAGCATAACAAAGAAAGGAAGAGTAAAAGTAGTGGCATATTCCATACAACTGGATAATGAAAGGATGCTCTAAAACTTATTCCCATGAATGGAAAGTTGAAAGCAGCTGTATAAGCTCACATCAGTGCTGATAAGAACACAGAAAATGAGATAGATTTTTACCATATAAAAGACAAGCAGGAAACTGCACAAAGTCGCACAAAGTTGGTTGTTAGTAACCATAAGCAAAAACTTGAGGAAAAACAGCTTAGAAAAGCACCACAACCTCTCAATGATATTCCTACAAAATTCTAAAACTGGGACTCTAAACTGATACTGTATTCTTCTTCTACAGTAGTCTCACTTGTTGCTGGATGCGGCTTTTATCAGTCATTGTGCCACCGCAGCTGCTCAACAAATTGCTCTCCTCACTGTGCCTTCCAAATTCCCTTTGTTCTTCATCCCTGGTCTTCCCCCTCTCATTTCTTTCCCACCTTACTGAATCACATAAAGCAGATCCAGAGAAATCACACAGTCCATATCACTGCCTAAAGCAGGAATAACCACACCCAAGACATTCCTGAGAGATGTTTATCCGAGTTGCTTTTAAAAATCTGCAGTGAGTGAAAATCCATAACGTTCAGAACTGCTGTCACCAAAAGAAATGTTTTCTTAATGTCTCTTTTAAATACTCATTGCTAAAATTTAAGTCTCATACTTCTCACATTATCCACTTCCATTTTCTCTGTCTCCTCAGTTCTTTCTCACTTCCTATTTAATCTCTGTTGTCAGCCCCATTTATTCCTCATAAAGTAAACCCAAGGTTTTCTTTTCAATGACAGACAATGCTCAGAAAGACATATACCCACCTTCATTCTGCTTTGGATGCTACTCTTCTTTCCTGCTTCCTTCCACTTTTTTTTTTTTTTTTTTTTTTTTAGCCCTTCAGGCTGTGCGAGAGAGCACACAGTACAGAACCCAGGAAGTTATCAGTGGCTCAGAAAAAAAAACCACTAGTTTTGCCAAAATCCTAAGATCCAACAGACTGATGGTATTCTATGGACAGAGTTATGAGAAGAAAACGTGCCAAGTATTTAAATCAAGGAAAAATGTAATCTAACATTCATATATCCCACACCAGTTTATCATCGCTGGCACTACAAATGTTAAGCACAAAACTGTCAAAAGAGGTGATACATAGTCTACAAATCTGGTCCCCTGAACATAGACTTAGTACAGCAGTTCTTAATTGCCACTAAGGTAAGTCTGAGAAGATTCAGAAGAGACGTTCATGTGCAACGAAATGTTATTGAAAGTTGCGGGTGGGGGAATGTAAAGGATATATAGGATTAATATAATGTTGATGAGAAAATTTAAGATGAGGCTCAGGGAATTAACTCCAGATGCAATCTGATCTTTTATGACATATAACTAATTACACAAGCAATAAAAAGAAATTAAATTGATTATTTTCTTTGACTCTTAGGTTCTAGGATTAACGTATAAAGCACAATATTTGGTTCTATTTTCACAGAGCAAGAACGACTGTTTCAAGGAAAAACACCTAAACTTTATTTGGAGGCATAGAGAGACAGTGGCAGAACAGTATAAAAGCGCTCTCTCTCTAAAAGGGAGAATCCTGCATCTCTGCTCCAGAGGATCAGACCTGCAGACAGAAGCTTCTTTAAAAAATTGAAATAAAATAGAAAATTAGTATGCTTTAAGTAATGACTGGGGAAAAGTAAACAAAGACACTTCCTTCTCAGTTCTGGTCAAGAATGACTGCAAAAAAAAATCCCCTTCTGTTCTTTCTGAATTGGATGAAAAGCTAAAATATAAATAATAATAAAAATACAGAACGGTGTCTCCCAAAGAAGTAGCAGGAGTCTGCTACTGCAATGGAAGAGGCAGAGATCTTGATGGTTTGGTGTCAGTTCTTCAGGAATTCATATATTTTATGGTAGCGGCTAGAAATACTGAGCAGGCACGAGGGCCCTATTGTACTAATCACTGCACACATAATAATCTCTGCCTCAAAAATCTACACTGAACATGGCTAGAATAAGTTACAGGTACATAAAACATAAGTGAGGTGGTGGGAAGGAGAGGGAGTGGGAAAAGGTATGCCGTCAAAGTGGATGCTCTCAGTTGGTCCTCACTCACTGCTGTGCATCAGTAGCTTGTCATATATGTCAAAGACCAAGAGGAAAAAGAGCTTTTTCTCAGCTGAGGAAGCAACACATATTCTTGGAAAGACGATGATTACAGTTTTTAAACAGAGAAGGAGGGGAAAGAGAAGACTAGTAACTATCTTTTCTGGGCTCCAGCAGTTCACCCTTATTTTGCATTCATTCCACACATGGCCACAGTCAATGGTGCAACACTGCACTGTTGGGATAGTACTAATTTCAAGCTATATTTATTTTTTACCAAAACCATGTAGATGTATTATTATAAGATGTCTTGAAAATGTTACCCTGGTAGTCTACAGCACATTTCAAAACTATTATTTTAACGTCAGTTATCTCTTATCTACATGCCTAGGCTAACCTCATCTCTATCATGCCAGTCTCGGCTACCTTTACACCACATTCACAACCAACTCTACCAGCATGCTTTGAGTTTCAGAATAGACTAAGTCTGAAACGTGACTTGGCTTAAGAAACTTTCCCTTATTTTTAAATAGCACTGACAAACTCAGGTTACAATACAGAATGTCCTGTTGGATAAATGCACACGGGGCCAAAGACACCTCTAGTGCAACTCTGCCAAGCTTGAGATGATGCAAGGGATACATTTTTAATGTTTTTCTCCTCTTGTTCAAGCTGGCATGAAGTCATTATGAGAGCCAGAATTGAGACTGGATACAGTTTTCCTGCTACAAATAAACCAACGTGACTAAAAGGAGGAAATAGGAACAATGAAGAATTTCATTTCATTATTTCGTCTCCAAACCCTGAGGCTGATGCTTTTTCTTTGACACTACCACTAAATTTCTGGTGACCCCCAAGGTGTCATAAGCACATGGACAAGTCCTCTCAACGATCAAATAGAAGGCAAATACAGACTGTGGAAACTCCTTGCCAAACACCAAATAGACTTTCATATAAATTGAACACAACATTTTCAGTAAGTTACAAACAGGCCCTATTTAAATGATTACCATGTAAGTATTTTTCTCACACTCAAAGCTCTGTTGTATTTAGCAGATTTCTATAGATCTGATTTCAGAAGATTCATTACACAGAGAATGCCCCAATACTAGTTTGTAATATTTCCTGACCTTGTGGTGTTCTCTGACTACTGCCATAATATAACTATATGATCTCCTGATTCACTTTATTGATTTGTTCTTCACTGTTTTAATGGAGACAGGCGCGAGGGTGCCTTCAGCTGCTATATAGCTTCATTAGCCAAACATTACTGCAGTTACAAGAAAGCTTAGTGCAGAGCCTTCTCATAGGCTTCCCTTGGAAGAAACATGCCTGGTCGCTACATTTCCTTGGCTGCTACTGCACTGTAACGTCGCAAATGTGGAATTACCAGGCTTCATGTTAAAATCTCTAGAGGCTTTTGCTTATTTACATGGTATATATGCGAGATAAAAATTGGAAAAATCTCCTTAAGTCCTCTCTGTCTTCCTCTGTGCAACCGAATCAAATCTGCCTGTTAGGCTTCCTGTACCTGTGACAGGGAAGACAAAGGACCACTGACTTTTCTCTGCTTAATTTAAGCATGGGCATTCAAGATCTGGGAAGGGGCTTTTTGCTGTCTGCTACCATAAACATTGCTTTTGAAGTACAGAATTATACTTTCAAGAACAGTGTCCTGATTTTGGTCCTACAGAAGGTGGAAAAGCATCACTATTCTTGCCAATGCAAAAGGACTCTCAAGAACCACCTCTGGCAACCATGTTTGGGAAACATGAAGGTTATGACAAATTAGCTGGGGTAACATCTTTGTTTCTTGACCACCTCTTACGGCTGTGGCACCTACATTTTCACAGTTCATTGATACTCTGGAGCTGCAGAAAGCGATTTTGACTTTCTCCTTTAACTTTGAAATATTCAAAGTTGGTAATTTTATTTTTCAAAATTTCTACATAAGCATTTATCTCAAGGACTGAATAAAATGATTCAAGTAACCTTAGAATATAGATAGCTCGGCAGTAACTAATTTGCTAGCTTTGATACACCAGAGGTGAACAGATTAAGCAAGCTAGTTTGCTATCTACTAGATAAGAGTGGAATGTATTATCATTTTCTCTGATTAGTATCTTGTGCAGGTAATTATACTTCTCCTTTGCACATAATTAAAGTGAAGGTTGATTTCCATTCATTCTTCGCAGTGGTAAAATTATCAAGTTACTTCTCAACTAATTATTTTCTGTAGCATAGCAGTGTTTCAGATCCCCGTCACATTCCATTTAGCAAACACAAAATAGCTCTGAATAAGACTTATCACAGCCTGGGACTTTTATGCTATTAATTTGTAAGGGAAAAAATCTTTAGATGGATGCTATCCAAGCTGAAAATGAATTTCATTCCAAAACATCCAATCTTTTTTTTTTTTTAATCTAGCACTGAATCTTTTGCCTTTTTACAATCTCTATCTTTTGTTTGTTTAATTTGTCCTTAATTTGTTCAAGTTCACAACATTTTATCTGGCAAAGATGCAGTGAATTAACTTCTTAGGATGAACTTTTTTCTGATTATATTCATTTCATATGAGCTACACCTTGTTTTAAGACTCTCAGGGTGCTAAATATAGCAGTGATATGTGTTTGTTGGGATTACTTTTTTGAGACACAGGTAGAAACACCACCGGCATTGTGATATGTAGAGAAGTAGCCATGCAGAATAAATTGGCAAGAAATCCCTACATTATCAACACATGCAATTGTTGGTTGAAACCACTTTTTAAAAAGACAATTTCTTTTATATTTTTTCTGCCAGAAGCACTTAAAGGGCTCTGACTGAAACTGCTGTCATTTGCAGGAGGAAAATTTAGCTCCTGCTATTATTTTCCATCTTTCCATTTAGCATCCTTTTGAAATAGCTCTAAATTACATGGTCTGCCCCACTCCTGATTCTTAGATTTTACGTCACCCTACTTCAATGGTTTTTCCCCTTTCTAACAGTAAGAACAAAACATAATTACTATTACCATTCTGCAGGTGTCAAATTTAAAGCCATCCTTCAGCTGCTACCACTTCTGGTGATTTTTCTTCTCCTGTTCATTGTCCTGCTTGGCCATTGTGGGTCTTTGTTGTGCTTCAAAAGCACAAGTTCTGCACATTATTTTTTCTGCTCAAACGTAGTTGTTCTCTGCCAATTGGATCAATTTGATTCCATTACAGACCTCTCAGAGCTGGATTCTCCCCTCTTATTCCAGAGTAACTCCATTGAAAATGATCTTTTTCTTGACTTGCCTCAGCAAAAATTAGAGTAGAAACTCCCTGTCCTTTTTACCCCTTTTCTTTTTTCCTTTTTTTCCCTTTCACAGCACTGAGATGTAGTATTTGTCTGCAACAGTCCTTTATCTGTGGTAGACAGTAACAAATTTCAATTCCCCCCACCTCCACTGCTACATCCCTACAGACATAACTTGATAGCTTGAGATTTTAACATGACCCTCTACATTAGCTTTTGCTTGACTCCTGGCTACTGCAGTTATCTGGCTTCTGATGTGCTATGAATTATTTCTCCTTCTCCTTTATTTCACTCTGTATTATTATAATTGGACATACTGTCTCAAAGATCTGTGTCCCTTTGCTCTCCTTTCTCCTGTAGCTTTTTGAGTCTGTTTTCATTGCAGTCCAGGCAAGGTGCCATCAAAAGCCTTGAACAATCCTGAAAAATGCAACCTGCCTTTGTCAGCTCCCATTTCCATCCTGAAAATTCTGATGTCTGCAAATTATGGAGCAAATCAACCTGCCTTCCCCTATGACCCTCACAATTTATGACTCACTTATAAAATATTTTAAAAATAAGAACTTTTAATCAGGTACACTACACAATAACTTCCCCCCCACACCAGTTAATTTAGTGCCAAGAACATTGCTAGACAGGCAGCATGGATGAATTAAGCCAATTTATCCACAGACAAGGTACAGCACAAGCAACGCACACTTCCCAATACCATTTGAGCACTATGCTTTAGGGACAGTCCATGGAGAAGCCATATTTAAAATATAAGAAGTAGAGCTCTGTCACCATTCCTGCAGGCACTGATCCAGCAGAGCACTTGAGTACATCCACAGTCTGATTGATTTCAGTGGAACTATTATATGCTCAAAGTTTCTCATGTATTTAAGTGTTTTGCTGGATTAAAGCCACAATCCCTTGATTCTGATAAAACTGGCCAGTGCCTGTTAAGTTCTTCAGACAGGGTTTTGTGAAGATAGGCTTATTCACTGGGACATGGGTTGTGATCACCAGTTTGATCACGCAGCTGACATTCAGCTGTCCTAAAATAACTGTTCTGTTCTGGCGGTAATACCTAGAAGTAAAAAAATCCTCCTGTCCTGTTGCCCCTTAACTAAGCTAGCCAAAGGAAGTCTTGACCTCCTCAAACTTAATAAGTTTATTTTACAGAAATTAAGGAAAATGTCTAGGTTCTTTCTTAGAAAATGATCAATTAAGAACTGCGCTCTAAAATATGTTTTGTATCTGGCATTTCAAATTGCTTTTATTAATGCTTCAGCTAGTCCTTTCTTTACTTTTTCCTAAGGGGTATTGCATGTGTGTCTGATTTTGTTCTACAAGAAATAATTGTGAATATAGGAAAGTGAAGTGAGAAAATAAATTCTACCCTTTTCACACCTGAAAGCAAACTAATGCTATCAATTTTTATTTTTTTTTTTAAC
Organism: Nipponia nippon; assembly: GCF_047370975.1. NCBI lineage: Eukaryota > Metazoa > Chordata > Aves > Pelecaniformes > Threskiornithidae > Nipponia > Nipponia nippon. Next base: position 17,452,835 of record NW_028262313.1, read on the forward strand.
TAAAAATAGATTTAAGAGATACCTCTCAAAAGAATCTTGTCCATGGATATTGAAACTGTAAGTCATTCAAGTTCACAAATGAAGGTCCTCTAAGGCAAAAGAGAGCAAAGCTCAAAGACTGAGCACCTGTCCAGGAAAGGAATTTAAATTCGAAGAAGAAATAAGGCACTACAAGGTCTGCATTACCTGGCCACTGGTGCATGCCTTTGGTGCTTTGTTAGGATCAGTGCCAGGTTTCAAACAGCCAACAGCTGAGGCAATATCCAATTAATAGGCACTCCAGCAAGATTAACTGTAGCTTACTCTGAGAAAAAACTATGCTTTCTAATTATTGCAACATTTTGAATACTGTAAAGAGATAGAACACAAATGAGAATTGTAAGAATTGTGCTTCTACATTGAAAACTATTGACAAATTGCATCATCTCATATATGCATTTTGTCGATTTGCTAATTGCTGTTAGCAGTGATGATTTAACACACAACAAGAATATTTTTGTTGCCTCATTCTTCACCAATGCAATTTTTAAATGGATACCAACTGCAGAGCAGTTGCACAAGTGTCCTCCAGAAATTTTGTTATGCTAAGTGAAACAACAGGAGGAAAAAATACTAGTTTTCTTTAAAAAAACTGAAAAGTCCTTGTTTGCTTGAGACAATAATCAGTATGTGTCAAAACTGAATATACTGCATTTAGCTATTTATTTATCTTCTAATACACAGACACAGGGCAGGAAGAAAATACTTAAATCTCTGAAATGATTTCTAAGAAGTTTCAACAATTGGGCATGAATTTAAATGGGTCCTCTTCATACCCCAAATTTGCATATTTTCAGGTAGAAGAGTAATTGTTTCCAACAAATAAAGGAAAACAAGGATCAAGAAAACCAAGCAATGATAATAGCCAGTTCTTTTTAAGAGCTTTTCATTTGCAGATACCAAAACAAGGTGGTTTACTTGGCAAATGTGGATTGCAGAGCATTGCAACTACTTGTGGGGAAAAAAAAAAAATAAAAATCCAACAAACAGGGCAGATTTCTGCACCAAAATTGGGCATGATGTTTGCCATTGTTATCAAGCCTGTTCTCCAACTCTTCTGGACCTGGAAAATCCAGCAATAAATGCAGATCCCTTATTTGTTCTACTATGAAACCCTAATCTTGTTCTCAAGTACATTCAATCCAGTATTCAGACCAAAGTTAGTCTTACACCATCATCACTGCTGATAGTAGGGTCCATCCCAGGTTTTTGGTCATGCAGCATTCAGCAGCATGTTGTGCCTTTAAATCCTTTCTTTCACAAATCCTAATCCTAACTAAAGCCTACTCCTAGCTTTAAAGGCACAAAAATTACTTTCATCAAAATCAAATATGGACCATCAGCCCTGCCCACATTAGTCCTTAAACTAACTGTCCAATGCCTAGAAGATCCGGCCATAAACTGAGCTCTTTCCAATCCCACTTCAACATCAGGTTCATACTACCTTTAACCATTTTCAAGTGACGAGAGTGTAAATGAGAACTGCATACAAACCGCTCCTCCCTTGTCTATTTTCAGACTACACAGAGTACAGTAGTTTCAGGATTCAGCAGTAAACTTAACTCAGCCATATTTCCTTCCCCAAATCCTGCCCTAATGCTAACCCTGTTCTTTACTGTAACTGGAATTCTGCATCACACCAAAGCATCAAATACTCCCTTGACACTGCTATTAAACTTTAACGTCTCGATCCAGAAGGATGTTGCAATAAACCTCAGTAAAAAAAAAAAAAAAAAGTTTTTTTTTACTTCCTAAATCTTAATCCTAATCATTTATTTAGCTGAACCTCACTCAACAGGACAACTAGAAAAAAACAGGCCTTTATCATTCATCTTTGTTGACATTATCACTTACACAAAACTATCCAAACTTACCCAAAGAAAACTCATAAACGTTTCTCTTGCCAAAATTAGCCTGAAATTCAACCACAGACATCACTATACTAGGGAGTCTAAACACAAACAACTCCTCCCCACTGTCTCCAGCCCTCATCCCAGATTTCATGGACTGGGAGAATACTGCAATAAACCTAACTCAGAAATTCTTCTTTTCCAAATCTAACTTAACATAACCATTTCCCTCATCTGAATACAGATGATTTGTCCCTGATGAAAACCAAATATTATCTATTTTTCCATACCTATACTCACATTTATCCTAGAAAACCAACAGTACTGCAGCAATAAACCTGATTCATAAATACATCTTTTCTCTACCCCTAATCCTATCACTAGCCTTAATGATACCCAGGAGAGCAGAATCCAGAAGAAAAACAAACAGTTGTCATTCATCACTGCTGACAACCTCACTTATCCTACAGTTCCACTCAGCATAGAAAACAGCATTCAGCCTAACTCAGAAATGTCTCCGTTCACAAATTCTTAACTCTAATCATAATCCCTCAACAACAACCCTGGTGCTAACCTTCACCATATCAGGGGGCCAATACCTAGAGGGAAGCTGATAGCAGCCCCTCAAACATCATGCATTTTAGATGAGTGCAAACTCATCCTGCATTCCCCTGCCCAGGAGAATATAGAAATAAATTTGACTTAGAAATGTTTGATTCCCCAGACTTCCCTTATACCTAGCTTTCACTGCAACTGAGGGACCGTTACTTAGCCAAATACTGAACATCAGGCACTCATTCCTGATAAGACTTGCAGTTATTCTACATTTCTGAGCCTCCAAAAATTTAGCAATAAACTTCATTGACACAGGCATGTCTTTCCACAGCCCATTCTTAGTCACTTCTAGTTGACCAGTAGCAATCATTTAATTCATTTTTTATTTCCTGTCCAAACAGAAACCCTAAATGATACATGCTTTCTTTAACCCTAAACCTGAACCCTAATCCCAACCTTAACTCAACATGTAACTGTATCAGTGTGACCAAGGCAGAGAAGAAAACATATTAGTCATTCATTTTGTTTGACAAAAGACCTAGAAACCTCCTGGAAATGATATGTACTTCTGTGCCTAGAAGAAAAACAAGCATCAATCATTCCTCACTGCTAACACTTTCTCTTATATTTCCAGTCCGTACAGAATGTGGAATTAAAATCAATTCATACATGACTCCTTTCCAAACACTAATCTGAATCATAAGCTTTTACTCCAAACTGAACTGCTATGCTAGCCTTTATAGTACCTATGATATTAGTACTTGCACAAAAAGTCATCTCTACCAGCGTTACCTGCATCTCTAGTTTCTTCACCTTCTAGAATGCAGCTTTGAACCCATCTCCTCCTCTGTCTGCAGCCTCAACTCCAACAACAGCCCCAAACATAGCTGTAACATATACTGGGCCATCAAGACATATCTGAAAATGATACGTCAGTCTCTTGTCCCTGCTGGTAACTGTACTCATTCGCAACTTCTGGGTGTTGCTGAATGAAACACAAATGCAATGTATAAATGCATATTTTCCCACCTTTAGTTCTACCCCTTCCCTGGTTAGGCTTCTTTTGACCAATACTGAACATCAGCCTTTAGCCCCTGCAGTCACTAGTGCCCACCTTAGGTTTTGAGGCCACACAAAATATAAGAACAGACTTGATAATCTCATGTTTGCATCTTTTCCAAAGCCCTAACCCTAATCTTCACTAGATACTTAATCACAGCAAGAATTTACATTAAAACCAACACCTGTTACAAATCCTTGCCAATACTTGCACTCATCCTACTTTTCTGGGCTATGCAGACTGCAGTGACAAGCTAAATATATAAACCTTGATTTTCCCACACTCAGGCTGGCACCTAGTTCTAACTTTAAAGTCAGCTATGTGGTGTAAGCAGTACCTACAGCAAAATTACTCATTAGCCACACTTCCCTGTTGACATATAGGCTCACTCCAGATTTCCAGACTTTGTAGAGATACCAGTTTCTCTACCAAGCATGTCATTGCTCGTGTGTTTCTGTGTGTGTGTTTATGCATACATACACATGTATATGTAGTGTATGATACAGTGCATTTCTGTGGTGGTTTTCCCCCCCTTTCTCAACGCATGACCATACCCATAAGAAGGTTTATGTGGCTCAAGCAGTCTGAACTGTGAGGTAAAACAGTGGTATCCAGCTACTTCTGTGGAGACAAGAGTCTCCAGCATGGTTAAATGCCTGCTGGTAATTTGTTTTACAGCAACTGTACTGCTCTGCCAGAAAAGAGCAGCCATTCTTTGTGCTGCTCCATAGGCTGCTCCTCTGCTAGGGCCTGGCAATACCCAAAGTTGTGCTGTCTCTCAGGGTCCTGTAGCAAACTTTTTCTTGGTGGGGACAGGGACTATTCAAGCTTTATAATGAAAGATTAACTTCCTGGCCCTTCCCAGTGGAAGGACAAGCAGAAATAACAGTGCCTTTCAGCATCGCTTGGTCATTTTTCATCCTGAGCAGGAAAATGCAGAGCTGTTGGGACAATCCTCCTGATCGCCTTGTGACTTCTTCAAATTTTCTGTTTCCCTGTGATACAGGCAATTAGACAAAAGTTATGAGGGCAAAACTGTGAGTGTCCACCCGTTTCTTTGCATAGATAGCTCAGCTAAACTACAAAGTTATAGCACTCTTATGTGATCATGAATACATTAACTATTCCTCTTATTGAACTCTGAGGGCTGCTGCTCATTACCCTGATAGAGGATCTATTACACATTATAGATGAGGCATTTCTTGAATAATCTTGCATCTCGTATATAACACAAGGAACGTAGACCTAATGATAAACACAGAATATCAAATAATCGATGGAACACTCACACTGAACTGCTCTGCAAACAGTTTATCCACCAGATCAAATAAAAACTATTAATTGAGCAAGTTCGAACAAACAAATCCATAACAGTCTTGATCTCCTCAGACAATCTGCAAACAGTTTAAATGAGCTCAGTCACACTAGTTCCTCTTCACAAAACCTTCCTCTTTGAACCTGCTTGCTGACAGATCTCTCTTACCTCTAGCTGAAGGCACCTATAGGGTACGAAAATGACAAATAATAAGATGGAGCTGTCGTGGTAGTCACACAGCACACTAACGTGCAAGGAGTCCCCCAAGCTCCCTCTGAGTCACAGCGTGACCTGCCACCTTCCAAACTCAGGTGCTCATTCTACACAGACGTGCATTTACTCCTGCAAGCCCAGGCAGATTGGGGGGCTTTTGCCTGGAAATTTTCTGAAACTTATTTGCTATCATGACCTACCTCCAACAAGAAAAACAAGAAATGCAAGAAAATACAATCAAAGCAATAAACAAATCACCACCAAGCCCACTGACTCAGTGGTCCACAAAGAACAGTCAGACCAGCTTTACTGTTCCTTCTCTTAACATTAGCTTTGAATTTTGAGCTAATGATTTTTCTTTTGAGTAAACTGATTGCCAGGTAAACCATCTAACCATTGGGCACTCCACACACTAGCAGCCAAGGTCTTCTAGAAGACAAAAAAAAGGCACCTACATGCACGCATTCAATTGCATTTAATAAGGTAGTAAGAAAGCAATCAGCCAAAACGTCACACTAAGAACATAATTTTGCAGCACTTACGATGTCTGACAGTTCAATGTTTTTCTTAAAGTGACAACAGTTAAAGCCAAAGGACAGGGAGCTGGACTTGAGGTGCAATAGTATATCTTCTGTGAATACGTATCTCACACTCAGGTATGCAAAATGAACAGAAGAACAGAATAATGCTGAAAACATCACATACATAGAGTAACACCTACACGGCATGAGTGTCAATCAGCTCAGGTTATGCATGACTTTCAGATTATCAGATGAAAGCAGATTTTTTTTTTTTTTTTATTATCAGATACATTAAAATTAATTACTATTGTCATTTTTAGCAAGCTATCATATGCTTCCCGTATCAAAATAGGTTTGTGTTTCTTACTTCAGGAGGCAGGGGCTTTTCCAACGACTTCATTTGTTTGAGGACACAGGAAAGGAAGTTTGTGAAATACCTCTGGGTTCCATGTCATTTCAGAAATCAATTAACTACTTGATCTTTTAAAGCTTCTGAAAGTTGCTAGAGAGCTACCTAACTTGTCAGGATTCACATGCTAAGCACATAAAAGTAAATATTTTCAAGTTGAACAGCATGCATAAATTAGGAATCAGTACTGATAGCTATTAAGAACAGGTGAGAGTTAATGGTAGACATCTCAGTAATTTTTTCAGACTATGTAGATTTTCGAAAAACATTTTTTAAAGACAACAGGAGCTGCTGTGAGATTTTTAAATTAAATTTCTGTTGTGTACAGCACTGAAGAATGCAATGCACATCTTTTTCAAGAGATCTATCACCTACAGAATCAGTATGCAACTCATCATTAGAGTGAAACATTTCGGTTTGCCATCTCTAGGTCTAACTTATTTTCAAAATACTCAGCCTGTCTGCTTTTTCTTATCTTTTTTGGCTATGTAGAGGGTTGGCTAATAAAAAAGCAGCTCAGGGAGAATGATACGAAGCAGAAGAGCAAACCATGAAATTAATTTGGTAAGCAAAGCAAACCTTAAAATCAAGGTAAGACAAAAAAAAAAGATTATGAAGTTAAAAAACTGAAGAGGACTGGCATGTTCCTGAGTGCTATAATTGGTTGAATGTTTTTCAACAAAAAAATAGTTTTGTAAAAGAAGATTTTCTTTCACAGAGAAGTAACAACTTTGGCAACATAAATTTTAAAAATGAAAATATGATTTACAGAAAACGTAGCTTTCTAAGCTTTCTGTGAATGGCTTGCATCTTTCGGTACATGGAAAACAGTAAATAAGCCAAGGCTATATTTTTCCTCACATTTTGAATTTCTTGCAGCTTTGCTGTCTAAAAAAACAAGTACAAGAAAGCAGAAGAAAACATAGGTTTGTAACTGCACATGGTTTTCCAGCAGATGGAAAGAAATAACAAAAATGAGAAAAGTTTTTCCCCTTCCCCCAACTTTCCCCTGTCCTTTTTAATTCTCACACAGGAAGAAAGTTACTTCTCATGAAAATTTTCACTGAGGTTTTCTCTGAAAATTCCCATGGGAGAATTCTCATTTCTACCCAGCTCTATTGAGATTTATTCTCGTCCCTTGAGATAAGCATGCCTTGTGCCTGTGTCATGCTGCTGTACAGATTCTTTAGTATGACAGATGCTTAAGTCAGTGATTTTATAGCCCCATTTACTTCATTGGCATTTTCAGGTACTGAACTCCAGGGCCAAACATCAATTTCCACTTATTTATCAATAATTGAGATTACCCATAGCAGCTTTTTCCCTTAACCTGCCTCATGAACAGCAGGGGGTGAGATAGCTGTGCAGGAGTTCAGCCGATACGCCTTTCTCTGCCCCCTCCGATGTTCACAGCTTTATTCCAAGAAGCCTGACATATCCAGGTTTTATCTGAAGAAGAGAAGAAAAATGAGGGGCAAAAAACCCAGGAAGGTTCTCTGATGTACTGCTCCTTTCCAGGTAGCTGCATTGTACTATGATGTACTGCTTTCAAAAGCTGGCTACTGCTGCTTTAAGAAAAAAGATAAAGGACTCACAGAGGTTTCAGATGGGAGAAGTGCAATGGTTTAAACAGCAACAGGTCATTCTTTGCTCCTACAAGACACTGGAATTTCACAGCTGACTTCACAAGCACTGGGGAAGCCCAGGACACATGCCTGCATGTATTCAGAGATGTCCAAGTCATTAAAAAGTCAGCTTTTCCATATCGTTCCCTATACACAGGATGCTTTCCCAGGCTAGACTGTAAAGGTATTAATCTATCTGCCTTCAAGTTCCTTTCCAAGGTATTAGGAGGCCAATTCATATCAGCCAAGATGGGCGACCTGTATGAATCAGTGGCATTGATTTTTATTCCCTTTTTGGTTTAAGTGTATTTAACAAGAGACAACTTTAAAATGAACAATAGCAGGTGATCATACTCATAACTAGTGTATGTTTATATTGCACACTGCTGAGCCCAGGTCAATATTATTTAACTCCCAGCAGGACTCAATAGCTTAGGATCGGTGACCAGGTTGTAGAGCTGTTGACTGGCTCACCGGGAGTGCAGGCAGAGCAAGCTCACAGCTGCCTTCATATCACTGCGTGAATGCCTGAATTCCCTCTAACTCATATCCCCATCGCTGTGATCTCTGCCCTTTCTACTAATTTTCCAGTCGTTAGTACCTGTTTCTTTGCACACAAGTACTTTAGAGGAAGGAGAGTCTATTAAATGCATCTAAATAATATCATATAGTCAGAGGTATTTGAGCTGGACATCCCTCAAAAAATGGAAATAACCTAAAACCAGTCAACAGAAACAAAGCAGACGCCATAGCAGTTCAAGCACAGAAAGCAAGAAATTAAAGAGGGAATTTCAAGGCGTTCCACATCAGAAAACTTGTCACCCCTTCAGACTTCTCTGGGTGAGGAGAATATGGGGAAGCCAGCAGAGACTCAGGATCTGGCACAGATCTGGCATCCTTGTGTGCCACTTTCAGCATTCTCACATTTGAATGAGGCACAAAACCTGTTTTATGAACATATAATGATGATGACAATAATACTTTGCACTTCAAAAGCTGCTTCTCTTATACAGTCTGAAAGATTAACGAATGAGACTTCACAAACCTATGCTAGTTAGCATTTAACTGATCACAGTGTTTACACTGACACACACGTCTTTATTTTTGAGAAATAATTTCACTGAAAGCTTCAGTAAATTGCCGAGAGGAGGGAATTATAATCATCAAGAGCCAAATCCTGCCTGCTATCTTCATACCAATTCAGAGAGCATCAGGATTTGGTCCAAACCATTTCCCATAAGCAGCAGCACATTTCCCAGTTTATTTTCCTTTCTCATATCCTCATACACTACAATCTTCTTTTGACTCATTCTCTCTCTACTGATTTGATATCATTATTTCTCTTTCTTCCTCTTGTGATAGTAACTGTGCCTGAGAAGACTAAAGTGAGATCAGTACTCGAATTGCTTTCCTTAGCTGCTGAGTTTTCTTTTAAGCTGCAAGTATTCCAAAATCTACAGCATATCCGTCAAGCAGAAACCACAGCATGCAAATCAATAGACATGCCTAGGCTGCTAAGAGCGAAACTCTTGACAATCCCAAAATAGAGCTTGAAAACATGTATTGGTGTATGGTGATTTCTTGCTTTCCCCCAATGACCACATATACTTGTTATCCTTGCTCTGACTCCAGCTCCAGCAGCAGTCAGCTAGTCCTGGTTACAAACTACAGGCTGCTCTTTATTCTCAGATCTAAGCTATTTTAGTCATTACTGATCTGCAGGAGAATGTTTTTTTGCTCCTGAGCTTTCAGTTCCTCCGAGACATTCAAACTAATTTAAAATACTTACGGAAAATGTAAAGGACAGAGGGGAGGATGGTGTTGTCTGCAGAGACCTGCCAGACTAACCTTGCAAAAACATGTCCATCACAAACACTAATCTTTCTCTGAGAACTAAAGCAGGTGTTTCCTGCAATTTTTCTCCTGGTTACAAATGGTGGCCCAATTCTGTCCTCTTCACTCAGGCACAGCTCTCAGTGAAATCCCTCTCCCTCTCTCAAGTTCAGAAATGTTGTCTCAGTAGATAGGACAATATGTCTGTATTGGCTGGGGGTGATGGGCCTCATTTTCCCTTGCTATGATCATAATGTCACTGATTAAAGTGAAATAACTCAAAAGATACATCTAAGTGGCAAAACGCAGTGCTGTGGGTGAATACAGAACTATTACCGAGGTAGTTTGGATCCAGGAGCAATAAAGCTAATGAATGCCATTGTCTACCTGGGCAGGTACGGGCAGTAACATGCTAGACCTGCACCGATCCAAGCTGGTAGATGCTGGCCAACTGGCAACAGGGTAGCAGCGTTAGTCTTAGAGCTAAAGAACATGGGAGAAAAGCAGGGCTTCCTCACACAGCACATGCTGAAGTGTCTACGCAATTGCCACACTACAGCTGGTTGGTGTTCAACTGGCCCTGTCCTCACTTCCAGCTGACGTGTGACAGTGCAGATGCCTAGCCCTCATCAGCCTGCTCAGCGTGTCACTGCTGTTGCCCTGGACAATTTTTCACTTTTGTTCCTAGTGAGTGAAATACAGGTAGGGTTTCCAGAGACTATTCTCCCTTCTGTGCCTTTCTGACCTCTATTATTCTGCTAGTTTCATGAACAATCATGAAACCATGATTGTAAACAGATTTTTAGTCCAGTATCCTCCAAGCAAAGAGTACAAAATATGAAACTCCTGGTCCTTCGAGAAGATGGATGGTAGAAGGGCGGGTCCAAGCAACAGAGTAAAACGTGAGGGGGAAGAAATTCTTCCTAAGACCGCAGGTAATATCTTACAGGACACTTTACAACAAACTACAGAAAGATCACCTCTTTGTAAACCATGCATATACTATAGTACAAAATAACTTCCTTTGAAAAAAGAAATACAATGCTAAACGGTAAAAATATGCTTAATATACCTTGTTCAGACACCCATGGAGATGAAAACAGTACTCAAAATCAGGGTATCCTCATATTATTTTATTAGGAACTGTAATGACAATACTGAACAGAACCTACTCATAGCTGCTCCAAAAACAGTGAGTGGGGAGAAGTTGGGGAGTACACACCAGGGCCAGGAAGAAACTGCCACCTCTCCCTGGACAGAGCAATAACCACTAAATGCAGCAGTTAGGGTATATGCAATTAATGTCCTTTAAGAAAGCTGCAATGGCAATATAGCCTCTCTGAGAGATGAATATGATGGTAAAACCACTAATGAGAGAGATAATTGATTCAGCAGGTTAGAGGAGTAATGAAGAATCATCTACTGGATGCCTAAATCAGATCATCTGACACCTGCAGAGTACAAGTGTGGCTCGTCCAAAGTAGTGGGCCTGCTGTTAGCCTATTAATAATTTCATTGTTCATTTCTTGCTTCTTAATCTGTTTCACCCAACTTTGTGTGTTTGATTAAAAAGAAAGGAAAACAAACAAACAAACAACCACATGCTCTCTCACTGAAACGATGACATTTCACAACAGCTACCTCTCTTGATTAATGCAATTTTCAACTACTTGCAATGAATCGAGTAATTTGGTATTTACTAGATCTTAACCATTTTTCTTTTCCAAGTTAGAAATGGGGCACCCTCAGGGGATTGTTGTAGCTTTTATACGTTGTCATTTTCTGTTCTATTTTATATATCGGTTTTTGAAGTACTGTGAATTTCAGTTTTGCCAGAAATTTGTTCGTTCTTCTTGGTGTTGCCACCAGTTTTCCTAGGTGACCAAAGAAGACTGAATCAAAATTCTGCCTGGCCAACTGCAACCTCTAATCATTGGCAGAAAGCCTGCATGTGAGGAAAGCCTACCTGGTGAGTAAGAAATTGAATGTTTGTGTCTTTCTGCTGTTACAAGGGTGGGTTTATGAAAGTAGAAAAACAACACAAGTTTTCATCATGGGATCAAAAGCTAAATCAGGTAATGGTGTCTGTCAGAAAGTCACCTGCTATAAGACATTGTGGTCACTGTGCACATTTCATTAAGAAATAATCCTGCAGCATTTTATAACCCTGATTCAGAATACCAAAGTATCAATATCTTAAGAGTCATTGCAAAGAAAGAAGCACAATTGAGAATTCCCCATTGTGTGAGGAATGCACTTATCCTTGGGAAGCAAGCAAACATTCTTGACTCTCAAATAAAGTATGTCAATAAGCACATCATAAAGTACTGACCCTGGAAGGTACCCAGTATTTTGGGCTTCACTGAATTATTTCCACTGGGAGACAGAGTTGCTTGTATGAACTAGGTATATATTTGGAACAAGTCAGCTATAGAGCAAGACTACAGACAAAATTCTCTTTCTGTAAATCTAAATGGAAAAAAAAATTCCTAAAAATTATCAAGAGTTTCTTGTTCAGAAACCCAAGCTGTCTTATCATTCAGGTCCTGTGTCAAAAGAAACTATTCTCAAGCTTATTTTGGGGGCAATACTTGTACCCAGTGCTCTTGAGATGTGACACACTTCTCCACCCACCATCCTACTCCTGTATCTGCAACAAGGCTCAGGAAAATATTTGTTTAAGTTTTTTTTAAGTCAGACCTCTCTGTGTTGTTCAATGTTGTGGATGACAAGTCTGATTTCTTCAGCTATCCCAAAATTAAGCAATGTATAACTACACCCCTATTTAATATGAAAGAACAGTAGCTGGTAAACCAACCTGTTTCACTGATGTTTACAATGAAATACATATTTTTAACTCCCCAGCATCCAACAGCATGTCAACAGAGAGAAATTCCATCATGGAAAAAAAATGGGTCCCTCATAGAGCAATTGAGGCTTTATTAGCGATGGAAACATTTAAATCATTGTAAAGTCCCAAATGAGACTTTCAAACCATTTATCTCTCAGGGTACCAACACTAGAACCTATTTTACTCCAAGCTTTAGATATACCAGTACATCTGTGTCTGCTTACCACCTATCTGCAAATTAAATTAACCAATTTCCATTTTTCTTTCCAATCAAAAGGCCAGTGGTATACATAAGATTTTTCTTGTCATGACACTGCCAGCTTAAACTGACCCACACCCCGTGATGCCCAGCCTTCCCCTGTTCCCAGTACACACTGGACCAGTACAATTGTTTTGGTGCTGTATTCTGAACTGGATCAAGGTATGGCTCCAGATTATAAACAAACACTTTTCTGGATCACTTGTGCCCTGTATCATTTCACTGATCTGGTTCACCACCTGCACCCCTGAGCAGTTCAGTGTCACAACAGACAAGGTGGCATGGAGATGGATGCAAACTGCTTAAGCCAGTACTGCCACCAAAAGAAACGTTTGCCAAACTACAGCTTTAAGATACAAACCAAATCCATTTAACAGCTTTTTGCTGCCACTCTGGAACACGTTTTCTCTAAGAACAGACTGTTAATATCCTATTTACTCCTCAGAAAGGTGGAGTTTTGTTTGTTTGCCTTAGCATGACAAACTATGCTCCTATTGCCACACTATAAGCCAGAGAGAGTGACTCCCCGGGGCATCAGCTGGAGGGCTGCAAGATCAGTCCATTGTAGCTTTAGAGACTCTCCCATTCCTTTGCTGGTGGTGTCAGTTCCTGACGGTGGCGGGTTGCTATATACTGCAGTGCTATCTCTTCCGTTTCTTCCCTTCCCTGTCAGGCAGATACTGCTTTTTCTCATTGCCCTCTCATATGTCTCCTTTATTACCCTGGTTGCACTGTCATTTATCTGAGTTTGGCCTTTCTCACGTATCTTCCAATTGTCATTTGCAGTTTACAGTCACTGTTTCTGTGTTTGGAGGAAGTTGGTCTCAAACGTTGAACATTTGCTACAGCAAGGTAGTGTCTGCAGGGATACTTACAGCTTCTGCTCTTAGTGCCTTCCAGAAATGTTTCTTTAATAACACACATAAATATTAAAGGAAGAGAAGGAAAATTGGGAGGAAGAGAAGGAGGGTTTTGTTATTTTTTTCTGACCCAATTTCCATCCATCACTTCAATTAGGTTCTCAGAGGCAGATGAACTTCTGCATCCTTTTTCCCTCCGATACCTTCTGTACAACTCCATATGGATCTTCAAAAAATCCTGTCTTGCTCAACCTTCCCTCCCTGTTCTCTGTCTGCATGAGTGCCCTATTTCTATTCCTTATTTCTTGGTAATTGTATTCAAACACTCTCTTTGTTCTTTGTTTGCTAACCTGCATTTTTTTTCCTCTAGTCAGCTTATCTCTTTTTTAGTCCTTTTGATTAAAGTTCTCAATTCATTTAGTATCTTTCTGTTTCTCCCCAGTCCTTCTAAAGTGAAACTATAAAGCACTGCAGGGAATGCTTGTATTTACCTCCCAATTCTCTTAGCCAGGCTTTCAGGCTGACTTGTGAGCTGTATACTACTATGTCTTAAAAGTTTCCAGTCCTACACTGAGCCATTTTACTCTTTCCTTCCCGTTCTCCTCTGGCAATAGCAATAGCTTTACCTTCTACACTCATCATGGTCTTTTAGAATTGTGATTTGCTGCTGCTAAAGTCCTTTCCTGATGATCAGATAAACTGAATGACCTGCACAATTTGGAGTGAACATCTCTGTGCACTGGCAGCATAACTGCAGCAGGAGCAGAGAGGTGACAGGTTGCTACACCGTGCATTTTTCAGCACACATATTATGTCGCAGTTGTTCATCCACCGTCTGTCTGAGGTAGCAAGGAAATTGGAGGAGTGTTAGACTAATTCTCCTTGGATTTGTGTTACATTTTTAAACAACAACTAGGGGAAACAGCAAAGAAGTGTGCATCATAGTCAGCTTGGTTTGATTTGGGCTTCTATTGTTATTCCAAATGATCATTTTTCTCTCTTCCACAGGCAACATCCTGGTTTGCAGCCTAGACGTGTTTCTACCCACCACATCAATACCAGTGAGTTCATCTTTCCATTTTCACTGAAGTTGCTTAGTAACAGAAGACAAGGGGAAAGCGTGTCCAGACTGCATTGCAAAGTCTTATCTTCAGGTTCATTGAAAAAGATGGACTAATGGACCACCAATGTGAAAACGTTCACATTTGAATCAGTGGATCCATTTGATGCTCCTCAAGGAGCTTTTAGAGATTATTTTTGTCATATTTCTTTTCAGCACGTATTTTTATGTGAATGCCCTTCGACTATGCCACATCTAAGAAATAATAAAGTATTCCCTTTTTTTTTTTTCCCCCCATGCCATTCTGACCACTTTAGTAAATATACAGGATGAGAGTTTCCATATTTTGGGCAGGCACACTTTGAATCATTTTTTAGTACAATTTTGAAAGTGAACTTACAGTCCATTAAAAGGACAAGCAATCTCAAGAATTTTTAATAGTATGGACCTCAGCTTAATAAAGATACAGTCTCATGGATGAGTTCCCTCACTACTGCGATCCTGAGAACGATCTCCACTCCCACAGTGACTGTATAACATCGTTTAAAAGCAGTACTGCATTAAGAAAATGTGCAGGTGGGATTTTCAGGTCTTCAGCTGTGATCTAACTCCACAGTTCCTGAAGGCAAACAGTAAGAGCATCGTGCTTCCAAAATTTATTACAAGATTTTTAATTAACTTTCAAGAAAATTTCCTGTTAAAAACAAACAAACAAACAAAAAGAAAGGTCATGCAGAAAGGTCAACAGACACCATTCTTGATCACCAATCTCCAGACTAGATTTCGGATAGAGTCAGCTCAGGACTCTTCAGCAATGTGATCAAAGCTGAATTTTTCGTCCATGTCCTTCCCTTTGATCTTGCACTAAGGAAAGCATCTCTCCTCTAATTTCTGTCTTTACATGAACTCATTCCCTACAGAAACATCTCTTTTCTAGACTAGCTCATTGCATCCAAAGACAACAGCAGCAGCCATCAACCATCACAAACCTGGATAGGAGTTGCTTCCTTTTTATCCTGCTAGGCCCAGGGAAAACGGGGAATAAAGCCCAGGGGTCTTGTGCTGGATTTGACTGGGATACAGTTACTTTTTTCCATAGTAGCTAGTATGGGGCTATGTTTTGGATTTGTGTTGAAAACAGTGTTGATAATTCAGGGATGTTTTCGTTCTTGCTGAGCAGTGCTTACACAGAGGCAAGGCCTCTTCTGCTACTCCTCACCCCACCCCACCAGCGAGGAGGCTGGGGGTGCACAAGAAGCTGGGAGGGGACACGGCTGGGACAGCTGACACCAGCTGACCAAAGGGCTATCCCACACTGTATGGTGTCATGCTCACATAGAAAGCTGGGGGAAGAAGGAAGGGGGAGACGTTCGGAGCGGTGGTGTTTGTCGTCCCAAGTAACCATTACATGTGATGGAGCCCTGCTTTCCTGGAGATGGCTGAAGACCTGCCTGCTGATGGGAAGTAATGAATGAATTCCTTGTTTTGCTTTGCTTGCATGCACGGCTTTTGCTTTATCTATTAAACTGTCTTTATCTCAACCCATGAGTTTTCTCACTTTTACTTTTCTGATTCTCTCTCCCCAATCCCACCAGAGGGGAGTGAGAGAGCAGCTCTGTGGTGCTCAGTTGCCGGCTGGGGTTAAATCAGGATAGGTGTGGTTTTCCACTCCCTGCAGTGACAGCACATGCACTATATATAAAGCCAGCTGCAATTTGGACCCCCTTGTGTATGTGTAGTGTGACGGCAGTAAATGGCTCAACCCATAGTGTGAGTTACATACGTCAATTGCCTTTTAACATTACTGTAGGAACAACCTTTGCTAGTTCTTGTTGATCCATACCCTTGTCATGAAAGTCTTCTCCTGCTGACACAGATGAAAGTGAGTGATAGGAATAAATACTGAATATATGCTTGAATGTATGAGGTATGTAACTTAGAAACACAGCTTTTCATTTATCTTATAACAATGAATAATAAACAGCACTTTTAAAAGATGAGTGCTGGGTTCAGTTTTGGATATATTTTTGTTTTGAAAAGGAGAAATATGTCTGTATATCATTACAGAATACTTAAGGTCTCTGTGAGACTACCTCTTGATCATTAGTTTGTTTTTTATTTTTATGTTTGAATCTTAAGAGAAAATGTGTTGCTGCTCCACAGCACTACTTATTCAACATCCTCAAATCCCCAAGGCAAAGAGTTTGGTTAGACACAAGCTGGCAGAGTACAGATCATAATTATACTGAAAGGGAAGGTTTTTGAAATTCAAGATAAAAAAATGTGATATGAAATACACAATTTGACTAAGAACTTAGAAATGGATGGTCAGGATCCTACAGGAATATCTTTAAATACTTAAGGGTGCATTATACAAGGCTTTGCATTATGCATTTATCATTATTCCCAACCTCAGTATCATAGCAGAAAATACATGTGATAAAAAATCACTCATATAAATCCTAGCAAACAGTTGATATTTCTATTGCATGTTTCCCTCTGGAGTTTTCTAAAATTCTTTAGAAACCATAGCCTATATGTTCCAGAATGATAATTGTTTTATCTGTACTAAGATTACAGGAGTAGTTTTATTTGATAAATACATCCAGATTTGGCTCAATGAAGAAATTGCCTGACCTACCACTGAAACTTAGTCATACCTATAAACCACATGAAATCAAACACCCTTGAGTGCACAGCGTCACTACACACAGTTTAGGACAGGAATTGAAGATACTGAAAATAGGTGAAACTAAAAGGAACAAGGATATTAATGTGATACAAAAATAGCTTGAGCCTGTGCTTTCTTCTTTGCCAAAAAGTCTCGAAGATTCTTAAATATCTACGCACAAACACTAAGAACAGAAACATCTACAGAAGTTAAGCCAGCATTATGCTCAAGGCTGTAACATGGCTGAAAGAATGAGCTCAGGCACTGGAAACAGCACTGCCTTTTCATCCTCTGCCATCCAGCACCTAAGCTGTGATCCACTGTAGTGCAGGTTGCTCGACACGTTCACAAGTGTAATAAAAAGAACTAGACCATGTCCCAAAGGGATGGAATGAAAGAGGAAAAAAAAACGTGAACAATAAAATTCCATTGCAGATACTTCCAGCTTTTCTGTATTTTTTCCCCAATTTCCTCATCTTTAACAAGGGAGGTTGCCTTCTTGTTCTGTGTGCTTTGTAAATAGTAGCAGCCATTATTTATTCAACATATTTGCCTTTTGTAATGTTGGCTTTAATTTTTAATATTCACACTGATATTCTTCTTCAATAGCGTTGTGTACAGGGGCATATCTGTTTGTATTTATTCATTAATGTGTTGCTAATTAAATATGTGTTTCATTAAACTTGTTTTAAAAAAGCAGAAGTTGAGAAGAGTGAACATGCTGAAGTACAACACCCCAAGGCTCTGAAAAAGCTTCCACAGCTGAGTTGTTAAAAGTAATGTGGGCAGCAGGAGTGTCAAAAGCATCTAATGTTTTCTGCACAGTACCAAGTTTAAACAAAATGCGTGTGCTAAAGGTAGCAGGTAAAGTTAACGTGTATCTGTCTACTTAGAATATTCATGCCTGGGAATCAAAGCGCTTCAGTTACTTTTCCTCTGGCTGCTCCCCTGGCTGGCTTTTTGCCACATGCATTATTTTCTTAGAAGATTCCTTTACAAAGATGTACAGAGATATATCACGCATAAATGAGTATAAAGTGATCGCCTGCTTTGACCAGCTTTGCATGGTGAATACTAAGGAACTGTTTTTCTCTTCAAAGCCTAGAAGCCCAAGTCCCTGCCCAGCTTCTTAAATGCCACTGAATCTTCAACATCCAACATCCCAGTCTGGAAAACTGTATTCTGACACATTTGGATGTTCCTGCTGGCTGCACAGCAGTCACTACGTGCTTTCTGCAGGTACGCAGCCCTGAAGCACAGCAAATGCAGCAATGGAATAGCTCAACAATAACCTCAGCTTTAGGATGGGCACACACTGAAACTCAAGGCACAAGCCTGCAAGAGGTATTTTACTAGTTTTTGATCCTGTGGCTGGCTGAACTTTCACAAGTAATTCTGTTGAGCTTTGCCATGCAAGGCTACGCCCACTGATCCTGCCTTCACGAGCTTCACTACCAATCTCGCGTGACAGCTGACAGTGACAAGTTTTAGTGAAAAATGAAATTTGCTCTTCAAGTGTGTGAACGTTCCTGTATTTAAACTATCGCCAAGCTAAAACCCTGGTGCCAACACCACCAGAACAAACCGTTGAATAGCTCAGATCAGATACATGGGATACTCATAAAGACAAGTTGTTAGGTGAGTATCTGATCACGTGAAGTGGATGGAAAGGAACATATCCCGAGATGGTGACTGCCAGCTATGCAAAGGCTGTATTTACCACTCAGGAGAAAGAGTGGGAAAACAAGCATGCAACTGGCACAGGAACAAACGCATTGAGCTGGAGCACCAGGAATTATGACATGAACTCAGCATATCAGCGATTTGCAGGAACATTATAGCAATCTGTAGATCTTGCAGTAATGGCACATAAAATGAAAGGATATACATGGGAAATCACCAGTTTATGCAAAACAAAAGGGTAGGCAGATGAGAAATTTTTCAGAAGGAACACTTATCATGCATTTACCATGACTACTAACAGGAAGATATGATGATGGTGGGCACAGAGAGAATGACCTGGGTGCTAGATGAAGTCAAATGGTACTAGCTACAAAAATGTGCTTGCTAGAAGGAATAATGATGGCTTCAAGAAAACAGAAATAAAAGATAAGTTTTAATAAAAGGTCTAGGGCATGAAGCGAGTCTGTTGCAAAAGATTGCAAAAAGACAGTTGTAACAATTTCAGCATAAGTGAAGAATGAACTTAGAAGGATACTGTACATGACAATATATACTAGAGTGCAAGGAATGATAAACAGAAGAAAGATCAAGAGTGTGCAGAACAGAGTGAAGAATGGCACAAAACAAAAAGGTAGAGATAAACAGAGTTATGGAGCAGATGCAGAACACAAGTGCAAGAATGTCATTCAGCTCCACTGTCACAGCTGCACTGACAGATGGAAAAATACAAATAAGATATAAAACAATGCTCTAAGATCCATAAGGTGGCTGTTCCACGGTTACAATGGTCCTGAATGCACTGGTTTAGTTTTCAAAAAGAATCAGTATTTAATCTCTAAGTATTTAAATACAATATGTTCCGTGAACATATAGACAAACAAATGCTTCTCACACATGAATTTACTCTGTTTAGCCATTTACTTCTGTCTTGCCCTCAAGGATGTGGACAGCAGTTGGATCCAAAGGAAACTCATGTCATAAAATTTACAGATGATCACACAAAAAAGGGATGTCTCGGTCTTTATTTGTAGCCAATTGATCCCTGTAAACAGCAGTTGGCTGAGACAAAAAAAACAACAAAATTGAATTCAAATTTAGGCATATTTAACAACATATGGAGTGTTTTTGTTCAACTGGAAGATTAAATTTTTATTATTATTTTGCCAAACTAGCTATCATCTGGAAGAAGTAACTTGTTTTCATTATTTCCTTAGGATATTTAATTCTTTTACAGTAAAATATTAAAGTTCAATCATGTATATTTTCCTTCTGTTCCTCGTTCTCTCCAGTTTGGGTCCATTTAAATGTTAAAATAACATAATTAAATAACTTCTTCCTTAGTGTTGAAAGACTATTTCCAAGATGAAATAAAATTTATTTACCACTACATGTTTATTGCACATTAATAGACTGAAACAGAAACTCTTCCTCAAAGACCTTATAGTCTATTGTATACAGAAAAAAGGGCAATTCGATAATGGACAATAGTTTAAGTGACACTATCTGGGCTACTGAGACAGGAAAGGTAAAAGACTGCTTAAGACATGCTGTAAAATCCTAAAGTCACTTGAGTCTCTTTACTGATTTCAGTGGACCTGATTTTCTAGGCAGAATTTATGGAAGAATTTAATGAAAAACAGAGAAGTTACTCAGTAGAAAAGAAGGAAAGATCGTTCCAGATATGAACTAATTATCTCGGAGACAGATCAAGATAAAGAAATAAAGGTCATATTAGGAAGAGGGATGAATAGATCAAGTGAAATAGCACAACAAAAGGTTGTAAGAATGAGAAGACAATTTTCACTGATGGACAGTACTGATGAGTCTGTGGAAGGTGTGAGAACAAAAGGAGGAAAGAACAACTGAAATGGAAACAAAACAATTTCTGCACATCTGTAGGGGTAGCAAAGGAGACTCAGATTGGAGGAGTATGATTAAGTCAATACATAGATTCCAGAGTAAGATATGAATAGAACGGAGGAAAGAAAAACAAACCATTATAAATGTCAAAGCTAACATAATATTTACAAGATGGACAATGAGGAATGACTAGATCAACACTGTAGAGATTAAGGTAGAGGAAGTAGGTGATAAGAACAGCTATAAAGATGGTAACATTCAGATAGTGACAAAATAGCAAACAAATGATTTCAAAGCGATAGTTCAAGCAACTGGATGACAGGTCAGGAAAAGAGATAGTTATTTAGGATTCATCTGAATGTGAGTATTGGATATGTCATTCATGCATGTCACAGAAGTCAAGAGAGAGCTAGAGGCTGAGTAATTTAACTGTAAACACCAGAAATTATTCCTCTATCATTACCATGCTAGCAGAAGTCCCCTTACAAACTGACTGTGATGGCCTATGAATTAAAACCTGAACTGTCTGCTTAAGAAATTGAAGTAATGGTTTCTTAGATTATTTTTGGATTCTACTTGACTGTGCTACAGATAACCTTAACACAGAGAGGTGTATTAATTCGTACAGAAAGTAACTACTTACAGTGACATAACCTGCACAATAAATAGTCAATCTAAATTAATATTGTGCAGCTTTTGCATAACTACGGGATGTAAGTATTGCAGATACAGAACAGGGTGCTGTAGTATTAGTCTAAGTACAGATACAGAACTGAAGTCTAAAAACTTTTCCAAAAAATTAAACACAATACTAACACATCTTAATCTCATTACAACAACATTGATTAATCTACCACTGCTTAGTCAATCTTCAAAAGCACTTATTTCCCCACAATTCATTCTCTGATTCTTTATCATGCCTGATATAAAATGGAAACAAGAAACTATTTCGATATCCGTATTCTGAAGAGTATTTGTAATTTTTCTATATAGTTATTTCTAAAAATCAGGGAAGTGTTAAAATAATGTTAGAATGTATCATTCTCTAGTTATGAGAAATGAAACCACGAAGTCCAGAAGTAGCCTAGATTTGCCACAGCCTCCTGACAAAATACTATATGGATATCCATAATTTAATCCTATATAGAAGCGAGGAGATCATCCCATTTCTATTTTGCTGCTGACATCAAACACGGGGAAAATACTAACACTGTGTTTTCCCTCAGCATCAAGCCCCTTTGTTCACGGCCCAAATGCGAATGAGCAGCCACACTGTAGTACCAGCTCCTGGTCATTACTAGTTTCATTCCAGTGCAAAGCTCTGTACCTGCAGCAGATGCTGCTGAAATCAGTGTTGCACTGCTTAAACAAACCAAAGAATGGGATTTTTTGCCCTTTAGTTAGTCCTTAAGGCTTCTCTCTCTAAAATGTATACTGAAAATCTAGCAAGGTTCCAGTAGCTGCGTGGCTGAACTTGATGCCTCTCACCATTTCCATTTTATCGTCTGCCCCATCTCCAAGAATTCACCAGTTATGTTGTCTCATACACAGGCAGTAAATCCCTGGGGCATTCAGCAGAGGTTTTGCTCCAGTGCTTGTAGCACTCTACACAGTGAGATCATGGACTGTTTTGGGGACTTTTTAAACTACTAATACAAATGGCTAAAACCAAACAGAACCCCTTCCAACATTATCTAGAACGTGCCAATGAACATTTGGATATAAAATCAATACCTGAAGCTTTGAGCCATCTAAACCATAGAGATGTTGGTACATAATCACCCCTGGAACCATACACACGAGAACATACGCACTTCATTCATCTAATTACATTAAGATACTCCTAATGTGATATGTTAAAACAATAAAATTATTTGAATGCTACCTCTGCTGAGTGTCACATAATTTATACTTTCATTTCAGTTTTAAGTGAAAATATCTCTCTCTCCTTCGTGCTACATATATTAAACAAAAATCATTATTCGCTTTCGATCCCTGCTAGTAAAGATAACGTTATTCCACTTTTTATAATGAAGTTAAGTGCTTCAAAAAGTCCTTCATGTGACAGCATCATCTACGTGCTAAGATGAAGTGTCCATATCTACCACTTCAAAAAGCATTCTTCTTGCTACGGATACCCATTGACATATGCCCTGTGCAAAAGACCCCTTCTCATTTCCTGGGAACGGAGCGTGGTGCTTAGTGAAAAACTGTTCACCACCCTTCTCAACTCAACAAAAACATATCTAATGTTTGAGTACAAAGAAGAATGACAACTGCACTAACATGATTTCAGTGCATCTAGTGTTCATAAAGAAATGACAATTTCAAGCTGTCATGCTGCTGAAGAATTCTAAAATTGCTGTTGATGCACCATGTAACCAGTGAACAGGTGCTAGAAATGATTGGAGCGCGGTTCATATTAAATAGAGACCTTCGGAAAAGAAAGATACATTCTTGCCAGGCAAATGTGGGGAGGTTCAGGTGATAACGCATATTTATGAATACTGGCAAGCAATGGCAAAAGAACAGGAGGTAGAAAGAAAAAAAAATCTTGGATGAACACAGTGATATCACAGCAGAAAGGCAGACTGTTTCTCCACTGAGAGATTATAGCCATACACTGTGCAGGACGGTCAAACCTTTAATAATAAGAATGACACAGCACGAAATAGACTTCCCTCTTGAAAAGAAAAATCAGCCACTGTATTTAATGAAAATCCTGTTTTCCTAACTTTATCAGTATCTGAAGGACAATCTAGGTGCTTCGAGACACCCTATGGCCATTATCTCACAGAAGGTTAAATGGAGTTACCAACTCTTTAGCAACTTCTCTCTTTTTACTAAACTCAACAGCTTAACAGATTCAACTACAGATCCAAAACAAAGATAGCCAAAAGTGTGCAGAAAGCTGTTTCAGCCAGCACGTAAAACAGTGGGAAGCATTTGGCAGGTTTTAATCTAGAACTAAGACAGTCCCTTCCAAAGAAACCAGACAGTTCAATGCCCCTTTTGTACCTCTCAGTCTCTACAGCTTCTACTGATCGTTTGACCAGCCTGCCTTTGCCAGAGTTACTGCAGCATTGGGGATGGGGGTGTGGAGGGGTTTGTGAGGGATGAAGAGAGAAAATGTATTAACAGTTAGAAATAAAAATCAAGCAAGCTCATTCAGCTGTTGGAAGTGGAACTTAAATGGCTGATATCAAACACCCTCCATCCTGTTACCTCCTTCTCCAAAACACCTACAAGATGCTCAATAATCTGACATGTTTGTGCTGTACCTGCTAACCTCCATGAAAATTGTGCGGAGCTCTAAAACGTACCACATATGATTTGGGTGCCGCAATTGTGCCACTTTGATGTATGGGTTTACATTAGGCAAACAGGACAGAAAAACAGCTACAAGGAAAACAAAGATTGTTTCCCATGTTCTTTCCTCGTGTTCTTATTCAGTGTGTTTTAACTGCCTCAGACTGTCAGGTTGCAGAAGCCAGCACATGGCTGGGTGCAACAGGTAGTAACCCACTCACTAATTTTATGTGCATACGGATCTGAAAAAGGCAAAACCAAATTCCCCATCCATCTATCATACACAGCCACAGCCAGATAATGCCCTACAGCAGATGGGCGGGTATAAATTCCATCTTGATCCTTGGTCAGCTGCAGTATTTTACTCCTGTAGTTATTGTAGACTGGACAATAGCTGAAAAAAAAAACCAAAACAAAAACCAAAAAACCAAAAAACCAACAACCCTCCTTTCTGAAATCCCCTGACAACATTTGCCTTTGTAACCCTTTGTTTTAGTTAATTCCAGATTGTGAATATTGCATAAACAAGCTATTTTCTGATATAGAATTGCTTACCTTTATTTCAGTGGCTGAATCCTTGATCCCGTACTGCGGGATGGCAGAAAGTAGGAAATGATCTGATACTGTGGCAGTGAAAGTGCTGATCAGATCTTATCAATTTTGTATTTCAGTCAACTGCCTCTAAATAAATCTAAATTTGCATAACTTCTATTCTTTGAGCCTTTCAGAAATGCAAATAAACCATCAGCATTTGGGAAACAGAAGGAGGTCAACAAATATAGCCTTGGGAAAGTCAAGTACTGCCAGCTCTTTCTCTATGCCCCTTTCAGACAGCCACAGTAGACAGCATTTTTCCAAGACTAAGACACATGAGTTTGATTTCAGGAACAACTGTGGAGAATCTAGAGAAGCTTCCAGTGAGACCTAGTTCACAAAATGTGTATTCAGAGCTGAACTTATGTAAAGTTCCTGCACACGCAAAGCTTCTGGGTTTGAAGCCATCCTTAACGAGAACAAATCCTTCAGGTATCCCTTACTCGCTTTGAAATGTTGTTCTAGGTTAGCAGGAAAAGAAGATATAGATAAGACTTTGGCAGAGTAAAGAATACAAAACACAATGTCAAACACAAAGCATCTGACAAGAACTTTACTAGTGGATTGTAACTGATATGACAGACACGGGTGATAAAAGTCTTGCATCCAACAGCCACATATCAGTTTTGGGGTTATACAGAAATGGTATTTGTTAATACGTAACTGTCAGGCCACGCGCAGGTGTAGCAAGAAGCACGTTTCTTGATTCATCCAAGGATCTGCACGGGATGTCACAAACTGTTCCAATGACTCATGCAGCAAAGGCAGGAAAACAAGGATCTGTTAAGATTACTAAACATATTGGTGCGATAAAGACAAAAGAGATATTGAAGTGGCAAACAGAACACAAGGGAACACAGTGACCTTAAGAGAAACACACACACACCCCTACCCACTGACAGAGGCTCTCCTACTTATACAGGTGTTTTGCTAACGTGCTGAGAGATGAGTGTAGAGAACCCATCACTCTGCCTTGTCTGCTTCTTAAATCTTTCAAAGGTCAAAATGAAACTGGAAGTAATCTAAAATGCCCTGCTCTTACCCCTCCATCCCCAGTGACATTTTGGAACCACATGCTGAACTAAGCAGCTTGCCACAGAATGTACTTGGCCATGCCTCCACAGAAGGGAGTATATGAAAAAGCACTTAACATTGACCTATTTGTGCTCCCATTTTAATCAACTGGAAAACGCAGGCTGGTCAAAAATGGATGCATCTGAAAGTCCTACCTGTATGCATTAATGTTACAAAAAGTTAGATGTGAATCAGTAATACTGATAACTCTGCAATGGTCTCCTAAGGCTCCGCTCTCCCACAAGAGATGAAATGACCATCTTTGGTTCTCAGATTCCATAGTGTGAGAGAGAGATTTGGCTTGGACAAAAGAGGAAGAACAGATATACAGGGGAAGGAGACACCTGAGGAAATATAACGTGTTAAACCAGGCGCAGTAAAGCACACAGGTATGTGCTGCAGAGGGGCTGACAAGTTCTATGCTAGAAGTGACTGCCCTTAAACCGACTGAGAGAGGTACTGTGGTATCTCAAGACGCAAAGTGTAGCCTTTGATACAACTGCTTTTATATTTTTAAGATAAATCCTGACTTGAGTAGCAATTGCTTGTTTGCTTAAGTATGACTTTTATATTTAAATAAGGCTTTAAACTTTCTTTGCCATAAGCCTCCCCTCTTTATACTTTATATGCTGTACAGCATGCAATTTTGGGTTCCTGCTGAATTCACACTTTTTGTATGCTTGTATATTTCAAGATCTCAATCAATCATGTTGTCAAAACAGTCTTTTTGTATCATCTACCTACCACCACTTGTCATTAGAGGTGTTTAAAGCTCCATTGCTGTAGAGAGTCTGATTTACACTCTGACATCTCCCACACTGAGCTTATTATAATTGTCTATAAACTGCCCTTTCACAAGCTTTAATTAGGAAATAACAAATGGTTCAGGAGCATGCTGTTAGGCAGTTTATTCTTTCTAAATTCGGTATTTCCACTGTACTCTACTGATCACAATGTCATGCTATGCAACAATCATGTTGATTTCTAAATTTTTACTTTAACATTTAAATCTCTTCATGACCTTTTCCCTTCTACTCCTCCTTCTCCTCTGCTCGAATACATTTTACAGCTTTCTGAATTGTTCTAGATGCAATATTTCTGAGCTGAAACAGGAATAAGCTAAAAATAAGTACTGCACCATCAGAAAACGTTTATTTTATTAAAGGCCCACTGGAGAGGTGGCTTTCTTGGTTACACACAGTACTCCCTGCATTCTAATATACCACTATAGCCTTACAATTTCACTGAGGATTTTATTAAAGAGTCTGAGATGAATTATATTGTTCAGTGGCTTGGAGTCACAAATTCCAGAAAGGGTTATATAGTTCAATTAACTAGTCACCACATTGCCAGAGCTTATTTTATACAGTAAAATTAACACTGGGGAAATGCATCTATAGCAGCTGCTGCAGACTGCAGTATTATATCAAACAAGGTCTGAAGAGATAATCACGCAGATCCCAAAATAAATGGAGGAGGAAGTACTAAAGGTCGAACATGAATGCAAGCTTTCGGATGCATCTCTCTGCATCTCTTGTTTGCAAAACTTTGTTTCCCATGTCTATAAATGGAATAGTTTATTTAGAGAAAAAATGATTTGAACCACACTGATACAAACAGTCCCGCACTAGCCATTTCCTTGAACTTCACAAAAGAATGTGTTTTAGTATTTCTGAGGAATAGCCACAGCCTAGTCCACCTGCAATCAGTCACTGCTGTTTTGCAGCAGAACAAAGACTTCTGAACAGATTCGTCACTAGAATTGCCTATCGAATGATAATTCTATTCTAAAATTTTGTTTTCACTGCACAGCACTGATTGCAGCAACAAAAGGTTTGAATGGGTTCAAGATATTTCTCTAACTTGCTCATCTGAGAACTGGATATTGGTTCAGGTATGCAGTCCCCTTCTCTTCCGTACCAGGTCAGACTACTTCAAACCACTGTTAAAATTGTTTCGGTACCAAAAGAGCAGAGGAATGCATATTTGATTCAAATGCTTTTTTCTTAGTATTTCACAACTACTAGTTACTGTCTTGTGTGTAAGAAGCTTCTGCACAGTTTGATGTCCAAGTACATGTGGTGGCTGGGCTCTCCACTGGCATTCTGCTGCCACAGGCACTTTTGGAAGCAAAACTAGAGAAAGCATTAGGAGTTTTAATATTTTGAGTAGTCTTTCAGTCAAGCTTACACTCAGCAAAGACATAAGAATCAGCATACATATATTCATGGAGAACTCGGCAGCAAGAAGCACAAATGGCAATGAATAACATTTAGGCTTCCATGTTGTCTTTCATAGCGCTATTCACACTAGGAACAAAAGCGTATGCATTGCACACTGATAACTTGTTGAGATAAACATGCTCAAACAGCAACTTGCTTTGTCAAAGCCTGACAATGTAGAATATTCCCTCACTTGATAACTGATACCGTTTTCCTCCACGAAGACATGTCTTAGGGTCTGTTCATAAGGCCTAAAACCTGTCTTTTTAATGAGCATTTTCCTGAGTTCCTTCTCTGTGTTTTTCATACAGAAAAAAAAATATACAGAAATATTAATATAATACTTCATTAAACCCACCATACCGCACTTTCCTTTATAATACACAAATATGCATTTGTTTCACATATAAAGATAGATGCATTGTTATAGAAGCAGTGTACTGGAGTACACTGTTGATCAAACTAAGCCTAACCTGTTGAAAATAGCATTTCTGCTTTGTTAGCTCCAATCATTCATCAGCTTGCACAGAAATTCAGTGAACATCTTTCTCAAAGGGTTCTTCAGGGAACAGAATACATAGCATGTTTTAAAAACTGATATATTTTGTTTTAATAAAATGTTTGGCTTTGCATACATAGACTGGTACACTCTGTCAAAATGTGTTAGATCCCTAGACAACTGCATAACACCAGAGTATTATTTGACACATTTTTGAAGTCTATTTTTACTTATTTTTATCTATTATTTTATTTATGTTTGGTGCTAGGTTTTATTTTGATTTATTCACATTTGTTACTTTCAAAGTTTAGTCCTGGCATTTCATCTGCACACACTGTGTACTTCTGGCATGCTCAAAGGGAAACTGTTGGGATTGGTATGTGTAAAATTTGTACTAGCCCATGCATCCCGTAGGACAGGGATGTGAAATGGTGTAAGAGTTAGGTTGAGAGAAGGCCAGATTCAACTGTGCGCTGAATGACTTGCAAAGGATGGTAATTTTCCACTTTCCAGGAATGTCTTTTTGTTGCAGATATAAAGAACTAATTTCCATTTCTTCTAGATCTCACTCAAACTCTCATTTACTTTTAAGGCCTGTTTTAAATCCTGTTTGTGTCTAGGTTATTTTCTGATACAATGTGTTGTTATTCTTCTACATAAAATAAATGAGGGTGAATTATTCTATATCAAAACAAGAAGTAGTGAAACAATATGGAAATTATTTGTTTCCAAAGTTCCAAGGAATAAAAATAATAATGGAATTCTAAAATTCTAATAAATAACTGATTAGTTACTACTCTTTATAATCTCTCTATTCTGCAGAATGTTCTGCCAGATTGAGTTTCTGAAGGAAAAAATCCAGCTCTAGTTTATAAATAAATTCCTGAATCCCCAGGAACACCTATACAGAAGTCACAGGCAATAAACCATCTCACTGAAGTCTGGAACATCATTCCTTTTTACCACTGGATTTTTTTTTGCTCTGGTCTGTTTTGGCAGACAGATTCTGACTGCAACCACCGTTTCCTGAATATCTTGCTTACTCCTTATTACAGTTCGTATGTTTTTTTAAGCAGGGAGATTTATTATACTAGCAACAATACTTTACAAAGTCCAAGAGGCAAAATTTGGTATCATTTGGAAGGATCCATCTGAATCGGTTTAAAGGACCACAAATGGCCAAATCCTGTAAACAGTGTATTTTGAGACAACTGTATGAAATCCAAGGCAAGTATAACAAACTCAAAGGGGACTGTCTTAGTGTTCAGATACGCATGCTAGTTTAGGTACAGAATTTAACCCAAACAATATCACTTGTAAATTTTTGCATTATTCTCTATAAGATTATTCCAGTAGTTTGCACTGAGAAATCCCTATTTTTAATATGTAAACAAATGGAAGAATCTGAAGAGAAGTTTCCCTTCTATTTCATTCTAATATTCAGCTGCTTCTTCATATTCAGAATTCATCCTCAATTCCTCAAAATCCCTTTGTTATAGGTGAACAATGATAGCTTGACAATGCAGTTATTTCTGCCATATATTACAATAATAGCACATTTTCCCTGTGAATGCATGTGTATCTAAAAAGTCCTAAATGAAGTTTCCCTCTGTTATGAAGGTACATAGATTGAACTGTACATCAGCTGTACATCTGCTCCTCCCCAAATGCACAACAAAGGCTCTGGATACATAATGTACAACAGCTGTCACAGATACAATGCCTGCACAGAGTACTTCAGACACATATTTGCACTAGTATTCACTATATGAGATGTACTGTTTATTGTGAAATTTATCTGAAAAAGTAGCTTTTGTAAGTGAAGAACTTCCTGCCTTTCAGTAAATGTAAGGTAGACAACAGATGCACAAACCCATTCCCTCTGTCGGTGCTTTTAATGCTATCAAAAATTCCTTCAAGGAATTCAATTTTCTGAAAGGCAGTAAAAGCATAGAGAGGCCTAGAATCCAAGATAGCATGAGAGCACCAAAATATGATGAAGTCTCTGAAAACACTGAAAATTTAATGGATTCAAACAAAGAGAGAAAGAAGCAGGGATATTATTTTCCTGTGATCTTTGTTTTCTTCCCTCATTTTTCCATTCTGCTGTGCAGTCTCAAGCACAAGTACGTATAATCCTAATTAGAGTTGGAAACCTTCATGGGGAGGAAGAGCTGTGCCAAATAACACCACAGAGCTTCAAATCTGTAAGGCTAAATACCCCCATAAAGTCGTAGTTAGATATGTCTGCACAGTCTTTTGCAAAGGGATGTGTTCTCACTGGTTGCGAGCTGAGGAAAAGCCACATAACAGTGTCATTAAGCTCAAGTTAATAAGACCTTCTGGGAGGTATTTGATGCAAGTGAAAAGGTAGACAGGCTCTTTCTTTCTGGTTCCAATACGTTCTATGTTGCCTTTATGAACTCTTTAAAAAAAAAAAAAAAGGCACAGAAACCTTGGTGGGCCATGTAAGGAAATCAGATAGTAGCTAAATAGTAGCAGAAGGGCTGATGGCTGTAAGGATCAAGTCCTAAATGAGTGACAAATAAGCACTGAGATTCAGTAGAAGGCACTAAAATGTCAGGATGCCGAAAGCTAGATGGATTACAGAGCCCATCAGTTTTGATAAATAGCTCTCTTGAAATAAAGCTGTAATACCTTATTGGATAAAACACTGGTTGTTCTTCAGCTGAACAAACAGGTCAAGTACATGTCCAGGCAAATATCTGTTCTTCAACATTAAAGAGAGAGTTGCAACTCCATTTCTGCTCTCTGTCAGTTTGCTTTTGGATTCATTTTTACTTCTGCTGTACTTGTGCGGATGTAAACAGGACAAATCAGAGCTGGAAGGGCCATTTAACTATGTCTCAGTAATGTGTGTATACCTCATTCAAAACTAGATTATCGATAAGAGTAATTCCTGATGTATATTTACACCTTGCACAATGAACACAGTCTTGATATCATTGATTAGGCAAATATACTAGTTCATTAAATAATACAAATCCAGAGAAGTGCTCACCACTTCTGTGAGTCAGCACTCACAACCTATTTATCCTGCTGAAATGACACATTTCTAAAGATTTTACACCTGGCTAACTGAACTCTGCTATTTTTCTAGGGGTTTCTATGATACCCCCGCTACAGTAGGTAAGATTTATAAAAGCACACAATATTTTATATTTGATATACCTTTCATCCTAAGATATTTCAAAATCTTAATTTAAATTATAATTTGGACAAAGATAATTTATTACACCGCTGTAGTACAGCCCTATTCTACGGTGGGATGAACTAACCATTATTTTAAAGACCACAGCACACCAGAGTTGCAAAAAAAAAAAAAAAAAAAATCCTGAAGTGACTGTTAACCTAAATGCACATTAATATCAACAGCAAATAATTTGGGTATACAGCTTTCTTTCAAGACTGACTAAGGAAGCCCAAAATAATTAAATAATTTCTCACAGGCTGCTAAATGGCAGTTAGTGGGGAGCTTTTTGCTTATTTGTTTGGTTTTTATATGAAGAAAGACTTTTGCCTACCTGAGCTAGACCCAGAACTGTCAGCTGCTCCACAGTTCCCGCAAAAATCACTGAGATGACCAGATCCTGAGAAGTGTTTTAAATTAATATTTGAAACCATCTGGTCAAGCAAAATATACTGAAGCTTGACAAAAGACAACTGGCAGGAGAGGTATAATTAATTCAATTTTAATACACACACAGAGGCAATACTAAGGCATGACTAGGAAAACCAAGAATTTAATTTCGCTGTTCCGAACTTTCTGCCACTCTGTAAGAATAACTATGACTACTGCTGTCTGAAAATGCTTTCAGCAAAAGCCTTAACGTTCCAAATGATCCTGCAAATCTCATTTCTGTATGCTTTTTAGGTTGTTTAATTCTGAATCAGCAGTCTAAAAGTGTGTTTAAACACTGCAGGTAACCATTTCCCATGGAACAAATAGGGAGGAAATCAGGTTATAGCGAGGGCACCCAGCAGGACTCTTCTACTGTCTACTCAGTGTCAATGTAAACTGATTCCTTTAAGAAAGACACTCAGGGAGAAGTGAACAGATTGTGGGAAACATGTTCTGCATGCAAGAAAGAGCAAAGAGATGGAATACTGGATACTATGAGATAATTATGCACAGGGAAAAAAAGAAGAATCAGACAGGATAGCAACAGAATAACAATATTTCAGGAGATGGGAGCTGTACAAACTAGGCTGACTTGCAGCAGCGCAAAGCAGATAATAGATGAGCATCCTCTCTTTCGCTTCTGTGCTCACTTACTAATTCTTTCATGCAAAATAACTGCCACATTGCAAGTTTCTGATGGTTTCGTTATCATTGTTCAGGTTACTAAAATTACTGGTTTTGCCAAGGATTCAGCTATGAACTAAATAAGAAACGTATTACAGAGAACTATAAATGTTTATGCATTAAAATAATTAAAAAAAACCACTTTTAGACTGACCAAAAAATTGATTATGACAGCTGAAAAATGGAGAAAAATTTGCTGTAATAAGCACAGAAAAACACCTAGAAAGATGCTAAATAGGCACAAATCTTAAATGTATGTAGCCCAATACCTCTCTGTATGTGACCTTCACTAAGCTATATGGTGGCTATAAGGAACAATATCTCCCTGCAGGTACAATCTCATAACACATCATGTCACACACTACAAAAAAAGCGAGGGCAATCAAAGGAGAATGCATTTGGAGATGTGCTTCTCTGATATGATATCAAGCTGTTTAAATAGGATTCAAATAGTTCTAACAATGATCTAGCAGAACAGAACATATTTAGACTATCAAAAGAGTGGGATTACGTTAGTGATTAATATGAGATACCATTACTTTTGACACAAAGTTTTATTATTTTGCATTTCTGTGCTATAGACTCATTAAAGGGGCTACAAAAGCGATGCACAGCCGACAGAAATGACCCATCAGAAACCCTCCTGGAGCAAACCAGCTTCTTTGGATACTGCAACAGCACCTGGAGGAGAGGGCCCTGCACACACAAGGACCAAGACTGGAATGCTACCATGATCTCATCCGTATGAGTGAGCTGAGCACAGCCTAAAGGTAAAGGAAAATAAATTCAACTGTTCTCTAATTTCAAATCCACTTGATTACCGTGGGTTTGAAATTTCAACTCTTGATGCATTTCTTTTTTTAGTAGAGATAATATAATTAAAGAAAAGAGGTTGAAAATATTTATTGGGAAAAATGTGGTAAAAACGGAGCAGGGAACCAAAAGCTACTGACAAACAATTATATATATTTATATCCATCTCAAGTGTAGAGAACTGTGCGTAACAGAGATAACTGACCTGGGCCAACTGAGTATCCTTTTTCCTTTCCTGCATATGCACAATAAAAAAAAAATACTTTTGAACTGACTCATCCTTGAAACAAACATAAGGCTTCCATGATAGGCAAAAATCTAGTGAAAGAAGTTCTTGAACCTTAAAACAGATGACCTCTCCTTGTCCATTTTAAATAATCAGTAAGCCTATGGCAAGGTCTGAACTTTTGTTTATCTTATTTCTGAATCTGCTGCTTCCCTTCTAAAACCTCTATAAACAGAGCAACAGCACAAAGCCAAACAGTGGTTTGAGCACTATGCTGCAATATGTGGCATATCAAGAAAATAAAACCTAATTTTAGATTGTGACAGAGTGAAAGCTATGATTTTGCTAGTTTGAAGCTTTTGCTTTAGGAAAAATGAAGAGGACCATGGCACCAGTCATCCCTAGACAGAGTTCTGAGATTCTCCCACCTAATTCACAAATTCAAGTCACTTCAACAGCATGAGGACAAGGTAAAATAAAATAAAAAGGGAACACAGTAGATAGTCACCAAGGAATGGCAGCTGTGTAAATACCACTATAACTACAGGTTCACACTAAGTCACACAAATAACAGAGGGTATATATGCTGCTGTGGCTACAGAATGTGAAAGGTAAGGGGCAAATACAGCAAGCACTAGCAGCCTTGATATAATACAAATCATAGATTTCAAAATTGGAAAGGTTTCAGAACTAATGAAGTGAGAGTAAACAGGAACTCTGCATTGCTGAAAAACTAGTCAACAAAATTAGGGAGCAAATGAAACACTCTGGAATAGCTAGTAATTACAGAAGCTTACAAATGACAAGTGTGATACTCAATCACAAAAAGCCAGCACAGAAGAAGCCCCAATATTGTAATTGCAGAGAAAGATAATCGTGTGTATAATAAAGTAACAAAGAAAATTATGGTAACCAGGAGATCAGAAAGGATTCTGTAAAGGGTAATACAAAAGAGAGAGTAATACAGAATAATGTCAGACACCAAAATGAGGAAGCTGGGGAGAAAGAACGATAAGGGAGTAGGAGGGATTTTATAACATGCTTGCTAGAGCTTTTTTTTTTTTTTTTTTTTTTTTTAAAAGACCAAGCTAATTAGACACTGAATAGTCATCTAGAACAAAGGTTAAGCATCAGCTGTTAAGACAGAACAGAGCACTCAAGGTGAACCTATCACAGGTTTGCAAGTTGCAATAAAAGATAAAAGGAAGATGATGGAAGACTGGCTTAAAGTTTTAGGGACAGAAATAGCATATGAAGCAAAAATCTCCCCTTTGGTTTTGTTATTGTTCAGAACGAGTGGTACCCATAACATCCATGGAGTGTATCTTCTTGATGCACTTTTAAAAAGAACATAACATGGTGTAATAGCTTACCGTTAATAGAAATATTTTCAAGTATATTTAATAATTAGAATAACATCCACAAAAGTCAGAAGAATTTTATCTTGTAAAATGTAGTTGGTTCGCTTTCAGGCTTATTATGACATGATTCCTGGAAATGCGATTTCAACTAAATATTCGTGTTTATGCAGATCAGGACCTATAGGTCTCAGCTCCAAAGCAGAAGGGGAAATGGATCCTACATGGAAGAGAATTATCCTGGGTAGCACTCCATTCCATACATAATAATTCTTTATTTTGTTATCATTTGCACCAGTAAATTACTACTCTTCTAAAACAGAAGAATTTGACATCCTTTTTGCAGTGATAGCGTAAGTATAGACATATTAGTTGGAAAAGTCTCAGTGGAAACTCAGAAACAAACACCGGTTCAAACAGTCTCTGCTTTGTGTGATCACTCAAACAATTCACCCCACTCACTGATCATGCTTCTGGGCAGTGTCATTTTGTAAAGGGCGTCTTCATCAACCTCTACAAGCGTGTTACTGCTTTAGGCTATACTTGGGCTCTTTCCTGACGTCCAGAGGAGGGCTGCCTTGTTGCTGCTTTTTATATCTTTCACTCAAATACGATGGTATTTGATGGATTTATACTATATGTATTTATTAGAAATGTCTGCACCTCTAAAACCCTATAAAGATTTTCAAAGTATCATATTAAAATAAATAAAAGTATCAGTAAGTTCAGTGAGATTGCCTGTATGTTTTAAAAAAATGTTTCAACGTTTTTTCTAAAGAATCATTTTACTAAATGTAACAGAAATATATGTATACATAATTCATTTTATCTGAACACATATCGGTCATTGAAATGCAACTTATCTTTACTTTAAGAGCCTAAATGGACTTAAGTTGTTCTTTCCTTGACACATTGCAAGGTGATACATTTCTGCTGCAAGAATTACAGACACTAAATTTCTCACTAAATATATACACCTTCATATCTTTTTTCCTAGGAATATTTAAAGAGATTAATTTTTTTCTTAAAGTGACAGTTACATCATAGGAAAATCCAGGCTGGAAGTGATCTCAGGAGGTGGCTAATCCAAACTCCTATTCGAAGGAAGGCCGGCTATGAGATCAGTCCAGATTACCCAGCACTTAATTTGCTCATGTCTTGAAAGTCTCTCAGGATGGAGACTACACAACCTCTCTGCACAGCTTGTTTCTATGTTTGGCTGTCCCAACAATAAAAAAAGATTTTCCTTCTATCCAGTCAGAGCCACTCTACCCATTGTCTTTCACATTCCCACCATGCACCACTGTGAAGACACTCATAGGCGTTGGAAGACTGCTACCAGGTCCCCTCTAGACCTTCCCTTCTCCAGGCTAAACAAGTCCACGGTCTCTCTGCACAGGGTGTGTGCTCCTGCCCCTAGACCAGCCTGGCAGCCTTCTGCTGAGTTCACTCGGTATAATCAACGCCTTTCTTGTACTGGGTCTCTGTAGGGGTGGGGGAAAAAACTGGGCACAGTAATCTAGAGATGGTCTACCAACATCCGAGTAAAAGGTGGATAATCGCTTTCCTTAATGTACTGGCTGTGCTCCTGTTCCTACAGCCCAGGTTGCTGCTGGCCTCCTTTGCTGCTGGCTCATGTTCAGGTTGCTGCCAGCTGCTTTTCAGCAGAGCTGCTCCCCAGGCAACTGGTGCCCAGCTTGTACCATTGCAAGGGCTTCTTCCCTCCCAGGTGCAGGCCTTTGCATCGGTTCTTGGTGAATGTCATAAGGTTCCTGTCTGCCCATGCTTCCAGCCTGTCTAGGTCCCTCTGAATGGCAGCGTGTATGAACTGGTCCCCAGAACTTCCTGTCACTGAAAACTCGATGAGAGGTAGGTCTCATTAGCTACAGAAGGTTAAATTGCATATTTGATAGAACAAATAAAATTGCTACTACCTTAAATAGGTGATTCACATATGGGATTTAATTTGAATGACTGATAAATAATTTCACCTGCACACACATAAAGAAGATGAGAAGAAAGACTTTCAAGTACAAATCTGTGCTAAAATGCTGCCCTTAAAGTGAGGGGCAGATCCTGAGTCCAACAGCTCAGTGCTCTGCTGATAGTGCTCCAATTTAATCTGGAATATTGCAGACATGTAGAACTGAAGTAACGCAGTGGGGAAATCAGTCTCATAATATCTGTAAGTGTGCAAAAGCTTTCTAAATAGGGTAAAAGCAAGTGAAAATAGAAGCTAAAGAGACAAGAGTTGAATATTTTTCTATGTAAGCATTAGAAAACACAATACGACTATAAAACACAAAGCATTTGAGATGTGATACTCCAAGCACAGTATTTCTGGAACAACAAATTTGGTGAAACCTGGAAAATGACTAGATACATAAAATATCAAGCTGCAAAGTCAGTTAAGTGACAGGTAAATTAAAGCACAACAAAACAAGGGCACTGATTTGGTTCAAAATTTTATGTCTGCAGCAAGAATTATATAAATAAATTGGCAGGCAGGCATAGACAATTCATATAGAAGATGACAACAAAACCAGCAGAGAGTTATGAAATTGTGAGCTGTTATTACAATTCTCTGAGACATTTTTTGATCTTTTTCAAACTATTTATATTAGGGAAAACTCAGATACAAACACCAGAACACCGACCATGTATAACTTAACTAGTTGGTTGTGCAATCTTTGCAGACTGTAGGCTATAATGACTACATCAGTAGACCTGCTGACTTCAAGCCACGTTAGCCAGTTTATGGTTCCATGGGTTATGTCTGGCCTGCCAGGACAGCTCTCTGACCTGCTGCCATTCATTTTCCTAAAGACTTCACAAAGGCAGACAGCAGGATGGTGACGTATCCAATTTAATTTGGTGGCTCACAAGTTGTTCCAGACAACCCTCTTTCCTACAGACATGGTCAGAAGAGGCAGTCATGACAGGAACTCTTGTCTGTTGATTAGAAGATGAGCCAATCTCTAGGTAGTAACCATTACATTGTCATTACATGTGGGGAAAGGGCCATCGCAGAAGAGCCTTGAGTGGCTCTGTACCAGGCTATTCTACCTGCTCTTGCAAGAAAGACTGGAAGACCTAGCAGGACTCTTGGATAAACAGCTAATGTCATGGTTGTTAGCCGAGAAAAAATAATGGGGGGGGGGGGGGGGGGGGGAGAGAGACAGAGGAAAAAAAGATGAAAACAGTAGGTTGCTCCAGCATCTGCAAGACCAATATTGCCACAAATGTAATATTGTTACTAAAAATGTCTGGAGAAACTTTCTACAGGAATGACCAGACACATAGAAATGACCAACTCAGGAAGTTTAAGAATGTCGTGGCTGAAAATAATCCCATTCTCAATTGAGACAAAATAATACTGCATTTATTCCCAGTCCAAATTGTGTAAACTGAAAACATCTTCATTAAAAGTGGAATTATTATTGGGTTTATACAAGGTATAATCTTATACTATAATAAACTAGGAATTTACTCACAGTCAATTATCTCAGATCAGCTGGGGGCGGGGGAGGAGGGGGGTGAGGATGAAATTCCCAGCTGAGTGTCAGTAATTTCTTAAATAGCTGAAACTCATTTGCTTGTTATAGTCCAAACATCATCTAATTATCATAATAGTACAGAACATGTGGCA
Source organism: Nipponia nippon (assembly GCF_047370975.1). Taxonomy (NCBI): domain Eukaryota; kingdom Metazoa; phylum Chordata; class Aves; order Pelecaniformes; family Threskiornithidae; genus Nipponia; species Nipponia nippon. The sequence goes on from NW_028262313.1 coordinate 17,491,570, forward strand.
GTTACTGACCAAAATCTCCAATTTAATTCTCTGCAGTCCAAATATGCCAGGTATAAACCAAGACTGAATTTGCCTTCTGAAAGGTACCATATATGCAACTTTCCCGACCCAGGATCCTAACAACTTTTGAGAGCTTCTGTGAGGAATGACTTGAATAAAAGTATAAGGAATTTGGTACCTTGAAGAAACAAGCCTACTTTAAAAGGTAGATTCTGTGAGCCTTGCATGCACAGAACTCCCCTAGACAAGTTTCAAACGAGCCCTGCTGTTACCGTATTCACACTACTCTATTCACAGTAAAGAAAAAAGAAATGTAAACATGAAAGATCTTTAGAAAGTGTACTTCCTTAGAGACTTTTTTCCTCTTTATATTTCAGCTTCTTGTTCCATTTCCACTAAGCTTGTTTTTTGTTTTCTTTGCTGAAGGAAGTTTAAGCCTGATTGCCTCAAAGAATGCCAGTAATCACATATCACTATCCACAATATCTTATAGGAAGCCCTAGTGTATGTAACTGCATTACCTTTCCCAACATTTTAGATCAGAATAGCATGAAACTGCTGTTTCTCATGTCACAGAGGTTAGTTCTCTTGTGAGTTTGTATGAAACAGCTAGTAAAAGTAACTATTATCTGAAACAAAATACACAAAATAATCCTAAGTGGCTAGCATTTTACTGGTAGTCTGTGAGATTTGATTGTGTAATTTACTGAATCCAGCCACTAAATGACAACATGAGCTAGAATTGCGCAAACAATTCTTTTCAGAGCCATATGTCTGCAAATTGTCTGAAAATTGCAAGCACAGTAGAATGAAGGAAAAAAGAAAAAAAACAACAAACCACCACCCCACCCCCTCCAACAAACAAGTAGTTGTTTTGAAAATCCAATTCAGAATAATACTGCTCCACCCAACGGAAGTGACTTCCACTCTTCCCTTCAACTGTTTATGTGTGAATCTACCAGGGTATGTTGCAGAGAAATTACACATATAGCCCCAAATAGAAAGTTAAAAGTCACAGAAAGTGATATTTCTTTGTGTGCTGTACATCAGTGTTAATATATGAGATCAAGACGACAGGACAAAATACAGTAAATAAAGATACAGCAGCATACACGGAGAGACCCAATCCTATAATCCCCCCAAAGACTCCAGAATACAGACATTATTTACACTGATTTGTAACAGAAAATAACTTGCTCTTTGCTGGTACTGGTGATTTTTTTTTTTTCCAGCAAGCAAAGCATAAACATTTACTCAAAGCTGAATAAAAGGTACTTAATAATCAGAGTTATTGGTGCCTTGTGAGATCCAAACCAAACCTAAAACAAGCAGGTATAAATTACATGAAAGATCACGCTGAGGTTTCGTATCAAGACGTTGTACCTCAAAGTCATGAAGAAGATGAGCCAACAAGAACTTTGTACACAGGGCTTGATTCACTGTTGCCATGTGCATATCCAGATCCCTAGTTCAGTGAAAAGTTGCCATAAAACATTAGATTTATGTTGGTTCTGCTTGGACCTATGTAAACACAAACAGCAGCATAAACACAGGCAGATCTGACCTTTCACTAACATGAAATTCAAAATGAGAGGCTGCACAGATCGTCGCTGTCCGTTCCTGGAATGGCTGTTGGCATTCAGGGCCCTGCAGGATGACCAAGGATCCAGGCACAGACTTTAGCCTTGGAAGCTTGGCTTCTTTTTCCAGCTACCTCACCTGGTCTAATAGAAGATACTACCTCTTCTTCGAGATTCTGCTTTCCTTATATCCTCAGACACCAGCCATGTCTATATTACTCATCAGGCAACAGCCAAAGCACACAGTATATCCAAATTTAGCTTTCTTCCCCTTCAATGTATGTCTGAGAAACAGCTGGCTAGCTGGGCCTGTGGAGGACGTCTTGCACCTGAAGAATCCTCTTAGCAAATTACACAGCTACGACTGTCACCACAGAGGCAGTTGTTAGGAAGCGCAAATCAGGTTGCAAGAGGTTGCGAGATCCTCCTGTCTAATCTTAGCTACACATCATTTACAACTCTACTACAAAATACCAAACCAAAGCAAGTTGCATGTGTTTTACAAGTCTTTTACAGCAGGCAGGTAGGCATCCATTATAGTAAGCCATCATTTACATCCAATTCTTTGTCAGCTAGGTTTGCATTACTGTTGATTCTGGTTCTGAAGCAGTTATTTTAAAGAGTATTCAAAGGTAGGTAGCAAGCATTGTTACCTATGTATTTGCCTTGCAACTTGTTACTTCAAATTGCTAGATCACACTATGGGCAGACAGAAAGAGAGCTGAACGCTGCTGAGTAACAACGTCTGCACAGTCCGGGAATCTCTGTTTCGGCATTTCTTTGAGGTGACAAAGCCTACAGGGCTTTGCTGCACCCATTCCTTCAGAATGCTCCTGACTGGCTCATCTCCTTGGGGGTTATACACAGCACAGTACATAACAGCACTATCACCACTTCCATTACTGATTTTAGACCCCAAGTGTTCTTCAGTTCACAAAAAAGTTAGAATAACAACAAAAATGGTGTAGCAGCTGACTTAAACATCTAAATCTCAACTTTTCCAATTTAAAAACACTCAGAACAGGACTTGCCTGAGTCCGCTCTCAGTACCTGCCAATTCCACTTTTGAGTAAAATCCATGGTATCGACTATTCTTTGGGACAAAGACTATCAGTCTTTCATCCTGATCTCAAAGCACTCCCACAGTGTGGAATAGGGTCTCGGTTTAGCTTACTCCAGCGTGAAAAGCTGATCACAGAAATCACAGCAGAGTCTTGATTACCCGCCTCATATTAGAGGGAGATTTTAAATAAAGTATTTAATTTGTGACATTTCTTGGTGGAAGGTGAACAACGGAAAATACCGAGCACAATTATTAGTTTGCATTTCACATACAATTATTCCTCCATATTAACACAGTCGTGACTATTTGAGAAAACAAATCGTTAAGCTTGTACATGTGAAGATGCACAGGACATATTTTAAATTCAGTTTCCATGAGCTCTTTTGAATTGAGTTCAAATATTATTCAAGTTAGACTCATCTTATTGGCAACAGAAACAATGCCACGTGACTTATTATTTTACATTTCTGTATCTAATCAGTGCAGCTGGAAAAGTGAATATTGAATTAACAATTGATCATTAATTCATGACAAATGGTGCTGAATAAATCCACAGAGAAAACAACTGTGAACACTCACTCTTCTGGCAAGTGAACACTCACTCTTCTATCCATCAGCCGATAGGGCCAAAATCTGCCTCATAAATTTCAGACTATATATTCAGCTCTAAGTTGCAGATTAATACTGCCAAAGTGGAATTTCATTTTGACATTTCATTTTCAGTGGGATGGACTGAGAAACTGTTTTGTAGGTTCCAGAACACAGATCTCAAGAGATCTTTTAAACATGGAGTACCTGATGCTACACAAGGAAACAAAATTTCTTTTCAGTTCACTTAATTCCATCAGCTTTGATTAACATTTCAGGATATTGCTCTTTCCTGTCTGAAGAGGCACAGTTTAGTACTGCTGTACATGTGCTAAGCTGTCCTGCTGAAACCCACTCCTGCCTGCCACTGTGATGGCTGAGATGGCAGCCACCCCTAAACACTCAACCCCACCCCTCTAACAGTCGTTATTTTGCCTTCAATTTGCAAGTTTAAATTAAATTACAATTTAAAATGCTTTTGCTAATTGAACTTATTTTAATAAAACTCATTAGAAAACAAAGAGTAGAGAAGAGAAATCAGAGGGGGCAACACAATAGCAATAGGGAGCTGAGGGCTGACACTGGGTGCTAACTTCTTTAGCTAGAAAAGCTGCAGCTGGGAGAGAACATTGAAGTCAACCTTTAATGTTATAGCTATAACACTTATTTTGGTATAAGATGGCCCTTTTCTAGTTAGGTCACATTTATTCCTGATTAAAAGCATCCACATGGGAAATTATACACAGGACTGTAACAGTAAAGCTGTACCAATACAGCTATATTGATAAATCACTTCATTTAGACAAGCTGTACATTTTTTTCTCCATATATAATTCTGCTAAAATCAATGTATTATCAAATTTACTTCAGGGGAGAGTTACCTCTCCCCTGAAGAGACTAATTGGCAATTGAAGAGACTGTCTAAGCTAAAACACTACAAGCATGGTACACTTTGCCAAAAAGGAGGCGTCTAGGGAACTTTTCCTCCGAAGTAGTTCTGAAACAGCACATCCTATTGCTACAATACAGAGAGAGCCTGGGGAAGGAAAAAAGTGAACACACAGTTGTACACACAGACACAAAAAGATATCTGGAATCCATCATTCTCCTCCTAATTGACAGCTAGTTAAAGCCAAATGCTCTCTGATCCAGTTACATTTGTAGTTTTTGGATGTCTTTATTGGCAGAAGACCTACAAACACCAGCCGGTCATAATTAGAAGCATGTGAACTGGATGAAATTCAGTTTGCCATTAACTTTCAGACACTTGCATTCAGCTAGCATAATGGCTTAGTGACTTAATCATGTATCCCACAGCATGGAGCTGTGGAATTACAGCCTTTCTTAAACCAGCGGAGCATTCTACACTAAATAGAGATGCAAGTGTCTGGGCTTTGGTCTGGCCTCAAGGCAAAAAACAAAGCAAAGATACTGGAACTTTCTCAAACCTATACTAGTAAACCATAAAAACCCCAAGTGGAGGAATGTTTTTGTTTGGTGAAATCTGTAACTCAGATACCCAATAAACATTAGCTCAGAGGATATACGTGAATTAGGTCAAACTGGCAAAAATGATGTCAAGCCACAAGATCATGAGAGAGTACAGAGTTTTGCAACTGGCTCAACCTGTTTGCTCAGTCTTTGGCTAATAGGTAACATGAGCCTCCCTTATGTTGCTCATCATCACAGAAACCACCATTGCTCTTCCTGTCAACTCAGACTGTAACGAAGTACAATACTGCCCTTGAGGATGTTATTTTCCTGGTGTATCGCCCATGGAGACAATAGCTATTTACCCATCCTCTGCCTCTCCCTGTTCTATGAGAGAGAGTCTGAAACTTCTGCATCTTGAGGAAAACTGGCTCCTCTACTAGAGGACAAAAGGAATACATCTCCTGTGTATAAATGCATTGTACCCTTACAAATTACAGCAGCTAACTTTACTGGGCTTTTTTTTTTTTTTTTAAATACAAGTTGAGCAAAGAATTCTGAGCATTAATCCAGCATTCGTTTAAAAAAAAAAATAAAGAAAAAAATATTTCAGAGTGAGCTGCATTTCAAGGCTCCTAGGCACAGGCAGCATCCCATTGTTGTGGCAGCTTCACCCCTCCCCTGCCAATGGCACTTCTGCACAGTTGACCACAGCTTTCAAACAACTGATGCAAAGCTGACCGTTGCAGATTCTATCCTTGAGTTTATACATGAGCTGTTGGGAGCATTTTAATTCAAATAGTCTTATTTCCTTTCAGAAATAAAAAAGAGAAACACAATACAACTGCAGCTAAGCTGGCTGCACTCATCAAAGCCACCTACCATTTATTCTGAATAGAACAGTCTTCAAACCAAATCTTGCTCTCATGTACACACTGAAAAAGCTTTACTGAAATGGTAAATGGGGGCATTGGTGCAAAACTCCAAAAGAAGTTAGACGCTGATACTCACTTAGGTAAGAACTGCACAGGCATATCTGGAAGTAAGAACCCAACCGCTAAAAAAAGATTACAAGCCCCTACAAAAGACATTACAGAACACTACTTGTATTAGCAATCGGTGTTGCACTAACTGTTGAAAATCAGGAAATCATGCTACCTCTATACCCTGCCACTGGCACAAGTGAAAACTCACAAGCATAGACAGGCATAATATATGACTTGCTAAGAAAAAAAAAGATTATTACTTATTAATTGTTTAACAGTAGCTTTTATGTTAATTGTTACGACTGAGTAATAAATAATTATTCTTATTACTACATCTTGATAAAGCTGAAAACAAGCCACGCAGACTTAAAACATGGAATTTCACAATTCTAATGCAGTTTAAGGATTCTGAAAAAAAATGGGACATACATATTCCAGAATATGACTGTATTTCTCCCAAGTAGGATTACCATTTTGCTCCATCTACAGTAAGAGTCTCACTGACTTCAGCAGGAGAACGGCACAAACGTTGACTGCTTCTGAAAAGTCAATGCTTTTTATTTACAGAGTTTTCTGCACCGGGTACCTAGGAGATTTGCACATGAAGGGAAGCAGCATGTGCCTGCTTTTCTATCCTATATTGAAGGAAAACACCCGAGTTCACTCCCGTAGAAGGGCAAGTAAGGGAAATTAAACCAAGTAAGACAGAAACCAAAACCAGTGGCTTCAAAAACCAGACTTACTAAGGGGTTAAGCATAGTGATGTTCTCACTATACAAGGTATCATTGTGTACAGCTGTAGCTACATTAGCAACCAGCACAATGCAATAGTGATGGATCTGTAAAGTAGGACAGGTAATGATGTGCACCTGACAGTTGCACTTCACACCTTTTGAGTCTGATCAAATGGACCAAGCACCCACTCACAGCTGGAACACTTCCAGTGCATTTCTGGGTTGTCTTACACACCCTGGGCTCAGCCTTCTCCAAGAGCAAATAGTATTTTCTCTCCTGGACTTGTGCTAGTGGCTTACCTGCCCCCAAGTTCCAGAAAGCTGCCCAGAGAAATCAGGGTGTAATTACCAATAGCAGTTTGTGTTTAGATTTGTAGAAATACATAAATAACACGTATCTGCTTACAGTAGAACAACTCAAGAGACATGAAGGAAGAGTATTATACAAGTATGCAGACTTTTCAGGTAGAAGTTTATACTGTATTAAGTTTAGTGAACATTAACAGATTATAAAGAGGCCCAGATGAGTGAATGCTGTGAAGAACCACACAAATACCAGCAGCAATGTCATATAATTTACTGTTGCCTGACCTCAAGAACTAACCCTATTTGCTTGTAGGAATGTTAGGTTATAATGCTCCACAAAGTGCTGGAGAGGGACACATTTTATATTCAACCTGTCTGATTCACAATAACAGATTATATATTCTGCTTTCTGTGAGAAATGAGAACATATTATGATGAAAGTTAGCTGATTCCACCACTATATTCAGGAAAAAAAATACTTTAAAGAAGCACAGAAGCAACCAAGACAAATCACATGGAGGCATCATGATCTAATGAGCAGGGCACTGGCATGTTCCTGGAGATCTGAATTCTTTTCTCGATTAAACAGTAGGAGTGGACTGTTTTGCAAATATTTAATTTTCAAGCTTCTAATTACAGTGGCTGAGTTTTTCCTCCTGAGAAAACAGGTGTTGACACAAGATCTGACAGATCCTAGCAACTGGCATTTGCTGGTCCCTTTCTCAGTTTTACAAACATACGTGGAAAAAAGGAAAAAAGGAAAAAGCATGATCTAACCTAAGAGACAAATATTTGGGCTGTGCATCAAGAATTTTTTTGATCTGTGTTTGCATGGTGAGCTGTTCATAATCTGGCTCAGTTCTTCCAGAGATGGAAGTTTCAGCATGCCCCATTTTGAAATGGCATTATCCTGGCTGAGAGAACCTTCACACATGGGTCAGTTAATAGGAAGTAATTAAATACATCCACAATGAAATCCTTTCAGTGAGTGGGATTTAATCTTGTCATCTTCCCTAGACACATCAAAAAGGGAAATAAAAGGCATAGAAGAAAATATAAAGAGGATATTTGTTGTACTTCAAAAAAAACCCTGAAAACCTGTGATGCTTCCAGTTCAGATTTAAACTACAAATGTGAGTAAAGTCAAATTTACAGTTTAAAGTATATCCTAGTTCATTTGCATGCTCTAACACTGATAAAATTTTAATGCATTTGATGGAAGCAGGATAACCAGGAAAAATGCTACCTATTGTACATTGTTTTGCTGCACTGCCTACAAGTAGCTAATTACAGCCTCCCTGCCTTCACTCTAAAATCTCTTGCTTTTGTGGTTTTTATTCATTGTCCTTAATGTTGTTTCAATGTAGGGGTTTGTCTGAATTACCATTTTATTGTAGTATTAAACTTGAGTTGAGACACATTAATAGCACTGTGTTATCACATGTCAGTCAGTTCAGTCATTAATATATGTAACCACTGTATTTAGTTTATTTCTGTGTCATGTCCCCATGTCCCCATCCCATCTCCCCCTCCCTCCCCCCCAAAAATATTATTTGCTTATCCACTGGAACTGCTGTAGTCTATCAGCTAAATAGATGCATTCTTTTGTTTGAGTACTAATTTGGAAATGCCCAGTACTTACCCATTGTAGTAGCCTATTGTTTATATTCCTACTGAGATGTTTTTGAAAGAGCATTTTTGGCACAAAGCACTAAAAGCTCTATGGGCTGGCTACTGTATGCACACACTAAATCCATCCTTTGTTCATGCTTCTGCTGCAATGACATAAAAATCAGCTAAGTATATTTTATGCTACTAATACACTCAACGACGGATGAACCTTCCTTGCCTCACTTTTTTTCCAATGTTCAAATATTATTATCCATTACCCCTCCATTCCCCTCATTACATCAAGAAGACTCTATTAATATAATCTAGATGCTTTGATATCCTCATCAAATGAAAGATGATAGTTCTTGACATCAGTGTCTCACGTCTGCATCACACAATCTTAAACAGAGGTAAGCCCACCCAGCCAGTGTACTCTGCAACTGAAAGCTGACCAGCTCAGATGGAGGCCATGCTGTCCCACAAGTATATCGCTTCAGGGATCTGAGCTTATATCCTTGTAGATATTTCTTGAAACTAGCTATTTCAGAGCTATCTGAAGGAGTTCAAAATGGCACTGAGCCATATGGCATATGTATTAAAGAAGGGGTTTTTTTCATCTTGTTCAAACCTATTCTCTTTTATATTGAATTCCTTGCTATGTAAATAAGAAATCAGTTCAAGGTCTGTTAGATTATTTGTTACTTCCACATCATTCAAAAGCATGCCAAACTCAGAGATGAATTCAGCCAGAAGGGACTTTTGAAAACGTCTGGCCTGACCTCTCATGTAACACAGAATCCAAAATACAAGGGCACAGAAGTTAATGTCTTTACAACAGGGATGGATCCAGATGATTCGGCCTGAACTGCACGAAATGCATCCATTTTTAGCACTGCCAAGTGATGTAAGTCACACAGAACTATTCAGGTCCCTGTGGTGCATTAACAGGGTTGATCTTTCCAGGTTTTACAGAATCTAAGCCTTCACAGAACAACATGCTACATCATGTGTTTTGTTTGCTTTTCTATGCATTTCAGGTTGTTAAATTTTGTCTAGCCCACCATCTTCAGTAATGCAGAATATTTCAGTCCTAAATTTACCAAAATGTGCACAATAGGGTGCAGAACGTTGGAGAGACCAAGGCTTGAGCCTGCGCAGTAGAAATGGTCCCAACAGATGGAATATACCCACGTTGCAGAAAAAGACAAAAATCCCCACAAGGTCCAATAATCAGAAAATAGTGGAAGAAAATGGATTCCAATCCAAATCTGGTAGTCAGTCTGCACTAAGCATATGAATATGATATAAAAAGAGAACCTGCTCAGGAACATGCTCGCGATGTCCAGCCACTGGTCTATCTTCTTCATATCCCATCTCCACCTCTTTTTCTTATCCACTTCCATACAACAGCCGTGTGGTTTCTCAGCCTCTTAAATTAAATGAATGATAAACTGAATGTAAACTTCCCCTCCAATCCCAGGAACATTTCTAACCCATTTAAAAACTCTGCTCAGTATTTCTGTATCCCTTGAAGCTCCGACACCAGAACAAGGCACAAAAATTCTAGTGACAATCTTGGTAAAGCCGTACCCAGAAGCAAGATCACTTTCTCACTAACATTTTAAACACTTTCTACATTTATCTAAAAGATCTTGTTTCCTTTCAGCCACAGCACTGTACTGAGAGCTCATGTTTAGGGGCTTTCTTACAGCAGCCCCCTTGAAGCTCACCTCAGTATGTTCGAAAAATTCAGGTCCATGGAGTCTGTGCTTATTGCTCCCACGCAGGTTACTTTGCATTAGTTTTATCAAGGACAGCCCGTTGCAATTGTGATCAACGGACTAACAAACTGATAACTCAATAAAAACAACTTGTCTTCTCTTTTATTACTACTCCACTGATATTTGCAAAGCCTGCAAGCTTTGTAAAAAAATTACATTGACAATTAAAATCACTGATAATAATATTAAATGTTAGACCACAACTCAGTCTCTTACTGGCCCTACAAAGAGTACTGCTCACTGATCTCTCTTCACAACTATCTTTTGAAATCTACCAATGACTCAGTTTTTAAAAGACACCCAGCTAAATCCAAGCTTTTAAATCAAAATGTCATGCAGTATTAAGTTCTGAAGTTCAAGCACACAATGTCAATTAATTTGTCTTTAGCAACCTGCCCATAATCCACTAAAAAAAAAAAAAAAAAAAAAAAGAAAAATCCTAAGTGTCTGTCTGACAAGGTCTGTATTTCCAAATAACTATGCTAGTATTAATTAAATTTTTAGCTGCCAAGCCTTGCTGATGAAGTCCTGAATCAAGTGTTTTGTTATTTTACATAGAATCAATATCAGGCCAATTTGCCTGTAGCTTCCTGGTCATTCTTTACCTCTTTTAAGCAAGAAACAATATACACATTTTCTCAAATCTGTGACATTTCTCTGGTTTCCAACATTGTTTACCTAGTCATTCGGAAAGGTTCTTATCTTTTTAAAATGATTCTAGGATATGAAATTTGTCACATTTTGCCCACATTCTCCTTTTTTAGATATGGCACACCTTCTATTTCAGCTACAGCCACAATATACAGAATGGATAACTCCATCTGCTTCATCCCAAATACTGAGCAGATATGTCAAGTGAACATCTCACTTTTTTGGTTCTTCGTTGGTTATGATATTCCAGCAATCACCCTTATTTCAAACCGTATCATTTAATGAAGGGCTGGTTAGCTATTTCATTACTTTCTAGCAGCGAATACTATCTCACAACAGATGAGATGGAATCAAAGCTGGTACCACCAAGTCTATGGTGAAAAAAATACCACAAAGATTAATTCAATTTTGGAGCTAAAACACAGCAACCACACTAGATTTCTGCTTTCAGTGGAATCCCCCCTCTCAAGGAGGGAAGCACACTGACTATCTGAGACCTGCCAAGATCATCTCAGCTCACCTGTGAAAAAGTCAGGTTTGTGACAGGCAGGAGTGAACAGATAATCAATAAGAAAGCAGACACTGTTCAGGGAGGGAGGCTATTTGCCCTGACAACAGACTGAAGGAGAAAGACAGACAACTGGTGTCTAGAGACAGAGAAGAGCAAAAGAATTATACCTTTACTAACGTGGTAATAATGAGTTTATATGAATTAAGGAAATACAAACTTTTCAGATGCCTGAAACAACTAAATCTAGGAATATTTTAAAACCTAACGGGCATGGATAGTACAACAGGATAAAGAGTCCCCTTTGTAACCAAGCTCTGCACCACTTAAAAATGCACAAACAACGTCAGACTGCATGGAGGAAACAAAAATGCTCTTGGTCTCTCCAGAGAGGTTGTTCATGTTCTGGCACACACCTAAAAGGAAAGAACTACCCTCACAGTCACCTTGACACAGAATTTCTGTCTCTCAAGTTCATACTACTGTCCCTTTTTCTAATCAATCTCTCTGCAGAGTAGGAAAAATATCTGAGCTTTGCTGGTTGGTTTCTCTGGGAGAATGAAGTTCATGACACAGAGGCTGCAAATACTCTTGTACACAAAAGTCCCCCAAACAGTCCCATCTTCTGGGATTTTCAGCTCACAGTCAGCTCTCACTTCCCGAGGAGCAACTCCACACCCAGGACAGAGCTTAATTTGAGTTGGGGCAGACTCTTTTGCCTAACTCCTTTTATCCAGAATCTTGTATAGCCAAAAGTTAATGGATTCTTTCTAGCAGGACTAAAAATTTACCAGTACACCAATAAGAAGAAACTAAAAAGGTCTGTGCATCAGCACTGCTTGGCAACACCTTCTGTATCACACGTATGAGACTGTCAGTACTTCACTACTCCACATCACTCAGGCAAGCTCTTTGTACCATAGGGCTGAGCTCTTTCATCACAGACCCATCTAGAGGAAAGGTTTTATCAGAGGGGTCTAAGTAACAGCTGATGTTAATGATTTTTAAATAAAACAAAAATAGAAAGTTTTGACTATTTTGTGTTGGTATATTTTCAATGGCCACTGCTGTTTTGTAAAACTAATAAAATATAAAACCAACAAAAAATCCAGAATCAGAATTACAAAATTTAAAAAGTCAAAATTAAGCTAATTTTTATCCCAGAAATTAAAATTTCTGAGGAATCCCAACAATATAGTCCACTGCTTGAAAATGGAAATGTTTCTGAACTATCAAAAACCCCACAATACACAAACCCTGAATTTCAGCCAGCTTCAGTAAACAGTTTATCAACACTCATTACTCACAGTCAGTGTACCACTGCACGCAGCCTTAACATATGCTGCCTGACACCCAGCCTCCCAGGAAAAAGAGCGACTGCGCTAAAGATCTGGTTACTTAAGCTTGAGAGCTAAGAGACATAAAGGAGATGAATCTGTAATTATAGCCCAGTTACTACGCAAATACTTCAGCACACTATCTTGGTAAGAAATCTAGGTCTTCCCTTTCAGAACAGTTTCATTATTAGAAACGATTATTGCCTTTATTCCACCACTGTGATATTTCATGCATCTTATATAGCACAGATAAGGAGCAAACAAGAACAAACAGCTTTTACCTCTGCAATCCTCACTGGCAGCATCAAAATCACAGCCCTGAAAGGACCAGAGATGAGAAATACCCAGGGATTTTAAATCTGTGGTTAGCAGAAAGCCTGAATAATAAGTTGCATCTCATATCTTAAGACTGCAGGTACTTTTAACGAGTTCATGAGGTTGTAGGCAGCTGAACCCGTACAAGTCAGACACACCGTGATTCCTTGTGTCATGCAGGTGGTGGAGTCTATAACGGATCGTTAACATGTTGTCCTGGCTGTGAACAGGCTTTTTTTTTTAAGTCTGTTTTCTTCTGCTGGTGTTCTTGACTGTGTTTGTGTGATAGAATTAAGACAGGAATTTCACTGAGGAGTACATATTAAAAAGGGTGGTACTGTATGAAGACTGCTCGCAGTTCTACCCCCAGTAGGCACGGCAGTAGGGAGCAGGCAGCTAGTGTCGCCAGGAATGCACTGATACAGACTCTGCTGTTCTACACGATTATTGCTGACAGGCACCAAGGCTGACACTGGATGTGCTAGGACAAATGCTATGCGGACACAACTAGGGTAAGCATACTGTACTGGATAAGCACATCAGACCTAGCTACGCATAGCATGGTTTTATCTGTACCGTAGGCAAGCTGCTTTAAAGCAGCTTGGCTGAAACATAATTCAGAAAGGAGAAAAATCCACAGGCAAAGACTTGCCATTGAAAATGTCCTGCACCTTAGCCACAACTTCATTATCTCACATTCACTGGACTACTTCAAACATCCAACATGTTATTCACAGCCACACAGTTTTCACAGAATCAGCAGAGGAAGGAAAAAAGATGCTTAAAAAGAACTTTCTGCTCAAAGAAGTGAAAAAGCAAGCTGTCCTGTGTACTTCATCTAGTCCCTCACATTTATTAAGGGTAAAATAATTTCTCTCTCCTCACATAAATGGAGCAGATACAGTATCTCTCCCCAGACCACCAGAAGCCGCAAGGGCAGGCTAGATTAGGCTTACAGGACTGATGCAACCTTGTGTGAGGCATTACTTCATGAAGTGCTGAGTTAGCAACATGTTCTTTGCAAAATATTTCATTTGCGTCTTCTGTCGTGCAAACAAATGCAGTAATTGTGGGAAGATCTGTTTTGATTTTTCTGTGCTGCTGCCTCATCTTTAGATGTAAGCACCGTGTCAGGCAATTCACAAATGACACCTCATCCTGCAAACGAACATTATGGTTGATCATTAAAGATTGCTATAATATTTGCAAAAAGGATAATACAGACCTGGACAAAACATGAATAATATCTGATACATGGCAACAGATGTTTTTATGGAGTGCTGGATAAATTCACTGTAATTTTTTGCATTTCCCTGCTTGCTATCTTTTCTCATTTGAAGGACAGATCTGTATTAGTTTCCAAAGAGAGAGCATATTGTTCCACATGTTCTACAGCTCCTGAATCACACTAATTTGTATTACTACATTTTTAATTTAATGATTGATATGTTGGCTTTGCAAACTGACTGTCAGAATAATTCATATAGTATTAAAAAACCCAAGCGTACAGTAGTTTTATTAATGCACCCTTAAAGAATAATGAAACCTTCAGCCTCGCTCTAATGAATTCTGGTGAAACACTTATGAATGATACTATTCATATATGCCTGTCCCTCAGGTGGGGAGGAGGGTGAGGGAAGGAACAAGGAACAAAACCAGCAAAAATTTCTAGTGATAAAATGGAAACGTTTTCTGAAATAACCTTCAGATATTAAGTCCTGGTAGGAGAAATGGCAGCTTCAAACATCCACTTATTTATTCCCCTGCACCGCAGGATTATGAAGGATTGTTTCTTGTTTTGTTTCATTTAAAAACCCCGGCACAGCTGTTCCAGGGTCTCTAACAGTACCAAGGCAAGATCTATATACCTAAGGTCAAGTCCTGAAGCCCTAAATCAGCTTTTCAATGGATGTTTTTCTTCAGGGGCAAATACTGTTCTCAGCCCATATCCATGGCTCCAGAGACTCATCAGCACACTATGAATGTGATGCATGTGAGTACAGGAAGGTTTGAAGCCCTGTGTACAAGAAAAGTACACACAATCCACGTGTAGGACTTGTTTTCAGATAGTCTAGCTATGTATGACCAAGAGAGGGAAGGAATCAGATTAACTGCCAGCCATTGCGAGGCTCCTTTTTATATTTCTGCCTAAGGATACTGTAGTACAACTTCTGATATTGCACCGCAAAATATCAGTACATTGTGACTGAAGCACTTTCCCCCAAATATCTGAAGTTTAATAACTTTCACTAAGTCCGAGACAGAGTTACAAAGCACATACCTAGATTCCTACCTGCTGTTAGCATGTCAGGAAGTATTATGCAGAAAGTGGAATGCAGTTATAGCGTCCAGGCTAGTTGAAGGACAGACTCAATCAATAAAGTTACAAGAACAGATGGATGACAATACCCCTTCTGAGAATACTTTGCTTCCGGCAACCTGCATAGGAATTCAGAATAAAATCAAAACTCCACAACAGACACTTAAAGTGAGAAGTGTTGTGTTTCAAAAACACCCAACCCAAACAAAACAAAACAAGATGAAAAACCCAACCTCCAAGAAGTTACACTGAACTAGTAGAGAGCAGATCTGTAAATCCTGTTTGATGACCGTAGGAAAGGAAGGATTCAGCCAGTAGCTTTGAGAAGGGCTGACTTCTTGCAACGTGTCTAGGCCCCATCCTGTTCATGATGGTGTGCAACACAACCTTCAGTACCAAAGCACCATGGCCTCTTCCCTTTCTTTCATAACATTTTATCTTCCTCTCGGGGTAAGAGGAGGCAGAGTTTCATTCCCTTTGGAAGACAGTGAAGAAGAATGTAAGAATGAGGAACTGGACTTTGGTTACCTGTCACATCCTAGTCTCCAGAAACTCACTCCTTCGGGGACCTTTGGATTTCTGAGATGGACAGCACATTAAGACCCAGAAGTGAAAATTGCCTGAAGATTGTTGGGGCTCCTGCATAGAAAACTCTCCTGCATAGAAAACAGAAGCTGACAGCACTGGAAGGGAGCTGTAATAAAGCTGATGAGGCTCTGAGGAAATGTCCAAGCCAGGAGTAACAAATTAGTTGACTGGCCATGCAAGCAGGACAAGATTTCCCCCACCCAGATTATGCTTTACAAACATGGTGGGTGTATTGTGTTTTAAATTTTATTGTTTAGGCTCCTCACATGTTCAATATTCTTTCACTCAGTTGTTGACAAGAAGGCAACTGTGCAAGCCTGAAGGTCTCAGTCCACAAAGGACAAGGCAATGAAAACAAAAATCTCTTTCTCAGGAACATCCTGAGATGAGATGAAACTTCCAGACCTGGTTCCAACCCTGATGTTTTTCTCTCCAAAAAGAAACTGGATGGTGGAGTATACAAGGGTTACGCTGGGTTACACCAGAGCAACCCAGCACAAAGGGTAGCTGATTGACTTCCCAGAAGACAACTGATACAACTTTTTCTGTGCCTGCAGTGGATATGTAAGGGATATGCTACTGCCCTGATCAATACAGGCTATGCCATCAGAGACAATCTGACCACTCAACTTTGCCAGAGTTTACACAGTTATGTTTAAAACAACATAAAACTACCCAGATGTTCCAAAAACCACATTCTAAAAAGAAAAGAGATAAATGGAAGGAAGCATAAATCACAGAGGCTGCGTGCTGCAGAACACATCCCTTTGGTGGCCAACAGTCTAGTTCAGGCATGTTGTTGCGAGGGTTGGAAAATTGCAGTGCACTTCCATACTTCATTTGTGTGGCACATACATGGAGGATGGTAGCACCCACTGCTTGGGTGAAAACATCTTTGGTTTCAATTCAGCTGTATTGTACATCTAAAGTAGGAACAATCACTGGCAGCAGCTGAAATCTTGTTTACTAGCTGGCTCTAGTCAGTAAATGCTAGCTTCTGACCAATATGCTGTCTGATGCCATGCAGGTCATTTTACTTTCCTCTTTTATAATAGGCACAAAACATAAGGGATATCTTACACAACTTAATTATGTAAGATGTACAAGGAACAGAATTAAGGAAATAACTGAATGTTTGCCCCATGAGAAATTCTAGCATTTCAGTACTTGACTACTTTTCACCATCAATGTTCTGAAACATAGTATTTAGAGAAGGTGAAACATTAAAATTTCAATATTTTAGGTAAAAAAGTGGTGCAATCTTGAAGCAAAATACTTTGTACTGAATCAGTTCAACATTAAGCCACCTTCTCCCCTGCAGTACACTGCCTTGCAGAAATTGTTCACTGAACTTCTTGATGTCCATATTCTTCATGGGACAAGCCCACTGCTTAGATCACCCCTCTTGAAATAGTGTTTCCACCCAACATCTGGACCCCACCATGCCACTCTATGGAGCAACACTGTGCTGCACCATGGAAACGGGGGCAGGAAGCACACCTCCTAGCAGAGTACAGTCACTAACTACAGCTCCTCTGAATCAGAATGCCACAATAAAGAAAACTAAATATGTTATGACAGTTCATTTAACCAAAATATTGCATGCAATTCAGACACAACAGGTCCAACAGCCAGATCTACTTGTGTTGTTAACCTTTCAAATCACTTACCTGTGAAAACTCCATCTCTCTCTCTAAATTAACAACCATCTTGGAAACTAAAACCTGTCTGAATCCTTTACTGATGAGTAAAGGATGTTGTTTTCATTCTGCAGCTCCTGACTATCAGAGTAAAGCCAAATTTGCATTTGCAAATAGTGGTGAATTGCTACTGATTCCAGCACTTGGACCTAAAAAAGGAAAAGTGTTTTCAAAGAAATCAGGAGAGAACAGAATAGGTCCTGGGAGTACATTTTAACAGTAACAAAGTTCAGTGCAATTGACTGAAGTCCAGCAGAGTTTTCCCAAACACTAAGTAATTTCTACAATATTTCAGCTGCAGACGAGGAATAAGAAAAATCTCTCAGAAAAAGATGCCCTTAAAGGCAACTTAAACCTTTACTCAATTTTTATGTCAGCCGTGTGCCAGGATGGTTTCTCATCTAGTTTTGTCTGCTTTCTTCCAGTTGGTAAAATAAAATTTTACCAGGAAAAACATATTTCTCTGCCCTTAAGAGTACATGAGTACACAACACAGAAACAGATCATGAATACTGTTATAAGGGTATGCCAGCCAAAGCTAAAGACCTGAAATGGGAACCATATCCAGCAAAGTGCCATGCTCCTCATAATATTAATGGCACATGAGGACACAGATGATTTTTGCAAATTGTCTAGAAAAATCCCAGCAATTACAAAAAAAGATCACTTGCTGCCCTTTTGGGGTGGCGGAGCAGGGGGGTTGGAGGAACAACGAGGAATGGCTCAGGTTTTCTTGTAATTGTCCTGACATACTCCATCAATATAAAAACACTTGGGTCGTGTGTGACACAGTACTGCCAGATAAGAGACGTGTTTACTGGCTCTTACAAAATTTTTGTGACGTTACTAGTAAGAATTATTCAAGACTGTAATCCTGATCTATAAGACAAAGCCCAGTGCAGTCAAAACAAAACAGCAACAAAACCCCCTCTGCAATGAAGCTGACAAGCAAGCCAAAGCCAGCGGCTCAGAAGTCCCGGTACACAGTCCCTCGTATACATGACAGGAAGGGGATGACGGGAGGCCACAGAAAGTGCAAGGAGATACCAGCTACTGCACTTGTCTCGGAAGCATCTTATTAAGTGTAACCAAACCAACGGCTAGAAGTCCTTTCCAGATCTCACGTGTTTCTCTTCTGACTGCTATGAAATAGGTTCTATTTTAGTATAGTAAAGCAACAAGCTGTACTGAGTCAATGCCATACAGAAACTTTAGAACAGAGCCATGGTATGCTACAGGTACATTTTTCTCAGACCTTGCCAACACATCTGATGCATTCTGCATCCTCCACAGAAAATCAGATGTCACTTACTTTTCTCAATCTCTCATAGAGTATCTGCATCGTGCCACAAAATTTCCAGTGGAAAAGAAAGTAAAGCCAGTAAAAAAAAATCCGGCTTATCTTGAAAAAAGATTATCAGATATTGGTAAGAAATAAAGTAAACAGTCCCGCTTTTAACTCTTGTTGGTATTTACTAGTTCAGGAACTGGAAAAAAATCCTGAAAGATATGTTTATGTGCAACCATGAACAAGTACTAACTGTACAGCAGAACTCAGAATCATTTTAGAAACTACCTCAGTTGCTCATCAGAATATTTTTAGCAGCAAACCTTCTTAGTATATAAAAAAGAAACCCTTTCCAATGCTAGTAGCCCTATCATTTCCTGATTTAGACCACCTGAACAAAATAGGTTGCTTACCCATGTCTCGGGTATAAAGTGGTTACTGGCAGAAGCTTTCCCACTGCCATGCCTAGCCCTGTTCATAAGGATATTCTCTGAAGGTGAGCAACGAGTTTATTCTTCATGATCTATGCAATTGCTTCTTTATCACTGTCAAACAGCATTAGTCAATTTGTGGTTTTGTGGCAGGGGCACTTTTCTATTAGAAAGAATTAGATGAACCACTTCCTGCACCTCCGGCTGAATAATTGTAAAATAATGACAGTTTCTGAGAACATGAGGATGATTTAAAATGGTATTTTAGAGGTTCCAAATTTTACAAACAGGCCATAGTGAATGCCATACAATGTTTCGGTCCTCACCCAAAACATGAACGTATTGGCTTCATCTAGGTAGATACTAGCAGCCCCATACATTCACTTGAACCCTGCTGAAGAGCAGTATATATTCTCATTTTCTGTTTGTTGATACCCATTTTACACTGTAAGTTTACAACAAAAGAGGAAGGAGATTCACGCTATTTTCGTAGAAACACAGGACTTCTGAGCTATAAAAAACTGCCCCTGCCCCCAGACTTTCAGAAGGTACACAGTTTGAATCCATTAAATAATCTAGACCAGTTACTACCCTATTAGAACTCTGTTCATTAAAGTGATTTTCAGCAAATGCCTTTTGGTAATCCAGCAGTGCCAAACAAAAAACTAATTAACATTTTAAAAAACTAACCAATACGAAAGAGAACAAAAAAATGTTTCTAGAAAATTTCATTCTAACTCCACTTATCTATTCACTGAAAAAGTGACAAGTGTCACCACATCACAGCATCTATAATGTGTGTACTGTATCTTTACACAACAACTCTTGTCTTTAACCAGAAAAAGAACAAAGGAAGAAAAGATAAATGTAATATTAGTGCTGGATTTATGTGCTGCAGTAGAAATAAGATGAATATACAACTATCAGGCTTGTCAAAGACATATTTGGGTAGTGGCAAACACTCACATTTCAGAAAATGGGCTACAGTCTCTTGTCTGTCAGATGAAGTGCAGATACAAGTTCAACATTAAAACAAAAAAAGACAAATCCAAGATGAAAGTAAAAATGTGAAAAAAAAATCCAAAAACTCCAAACACTTTCAGGGAAATTCATCGCTTTCTAAACAGAACAATCAGCTCCAAGCACCACTGTCTATTTTGCAGCACATTCAGACAGATCTAGTCTAGCAGTAGCACACTACAAATACTTCCAGAGCTTCACTAGCCCCATGCTTCTCAGTTTGGGTTTTTGGGGGTTTTTTTTTGAACACGGAAGTTTAAGGTTGATTCAGTTCTTCTCTGCAAAACCTTTTATTTGCGAAGGTTGTATAGTTGGATTTACAGTGGCTGGTTATTGCAAGGAGAAGGAGAGGGAGGGGGGTGTAATCCTACAAGCCTAGGAAAATTGCAAGAATAAATCATGATGGAGACTTTTTCTTTTATTACATTTACTTTTAGAAAAACAGTATAAATAAAAGACTGCAAACAAGAATGAACCAGAAACCAGGAAACAGGAATAATCCTTTCTTCTATTCCTTTCTTATTCCTTCTAAAGCTTTTTCTGTCTTTACTCTAGAAACACAGCACTCTAAAAATCTATTAATATTCCTCATTTTCCCTAGCTAACTGTCATTATTACGGAAAGTGAGAAATGGCTGTCAAGCTCAAACGCAAAACCAAGCACATTCTAAATCCCCTGCAGCCACACTTGTTCCATATAAGGACATTGCTGCTATTATGGCAGTGAGCAGAGTAAATAATTTAAAAAAATAATTAAAAATGTTAATAATTAACAATCCCAAAGCAACCTGTTTTTTTTCCCACACAGTTTGTTCTCCAAACGGAAGCAGGGATCTTTTATTCCACACAGTGCTTAACAATGCCCAGGTCACAGGAGACTAGGAATTTTAGATCACATACAATGTACTATATTAGTGGGGGAACACGTTTAAACAAGACAAAAATCTATACCCAGATGGAAAGATCAGCATGGATTCATCAAAATGGAAGGTTGTACTCTGAGAGACTTCTATGTGCTTCCATCCTAAGCACTCAGAGGACAAAGCACAATCTGTCAGTGTTCAAGAACTTCACCCTTCTTGGCTCCAGAGAGCAACCAGGAGAGAAGAAATATGAATGTCTTCTCACGAGAAGCAGACTTAAATACAGTCTGGAATTAGTTCATTAGTTTATATTCCAACCGTAGGGTCAGACTTTAATGACGAGGCCAATATAAGCCAATAACTTCCAGTCATAATCACAAATTCAGTGCTGTGCAGACATGGCTAGAAATAAAACAGGCTATTTCACTACTCCCAGCTTTCCGGGAAATCTACTTTTAATCTGTCCAGCTGAAAGACATTTCAAGACATTTAGGGCTGATAATTCTTAGTGTAGCTCAGATTTAGGTCTGGTCAGGTTTTAAAGTGCTCTGAACACTCAACTGAGGCTGGACTTCCAATAATACCACTGTTTCAGCTCCTTGACAGTTTTTCCGAATGGACTGGCACCCAAAATGCAGAACACTTCTGAAAATCTGGTCCTTCTTCTCTGCCCATCATGCTGAAGTTAAACCTTCTACCCAAAGACCTTGGAAGAAACCCCTTTACACTTCACCTTTCCCTATGTTCTTACTCAAGGCAGGACCTCCACTGTCTTTGCTGGGAACTGGCTTTTCTAAACATCATGATTGTGACCAGACTATTGAGTCAGCCTGCGATAATTGTTTTAATGACAATTAAAAAGCCTTATTTTTGATCATTTAAAAGTACATTAAAATTCAGCCCTAAGGCAATGAACAACTGGCAAAAGAGTAGCAGTCCCAATGAGATCTAGGATTTCCTTGTCTCTTGTCTTTTTTTTTTTTTTCTTTCTTCTTCCAAGTAACCTCAGAGAAGCACGGTTTGTGAGGAGAGGTAATGTACTTCATTAAACCAAACGATGCAGCTGGGAGAAGCAGGCAAGCTTTCAGACATACAGTTCGGGTCAAATATCATCATAAAATAAAGTAAATAAAATAAAATAATTTTCAAAATATTGCAGAAGTGTACTTATCTCCAAAGACAGCAAATGTGCTTTTGAGCTTTACCACTACTTATTAAAGCCTTAACATTTTGGTTTGGGAATGGACACAAGCTCTGCACAGCACTGGAGCAGGGGACTTCACTTTTACTAGTTTACATATTAGAAAGACCATAGACTCTAAAAAAAAAATCCCTGGTCTGTGCAGCAAATGCCCAATGCAAATATTTTCCCCGCCAGTGTTTCAAAATATTTTCTTGGAAGTCATTGAATTCCTCCCAGGATGTTTTAATTTTAATTTTTCTTAATGCATAAAGAAACCATACGTGGAAACATCTTCTCCAGACTCATGCCTCAGCCTTTCATTATTGTCATCATCTTTCCAGTCACTTTAGGAAGATCCTTGTGAAAATCCTACATCAGACCTTACTTCTGCACTTGTTACTATTCTTTGTCATTCTGGACCTACTTCTGGTCTGTTAAGTCACTTGATTGTGAACAGAACCACTTGCCGTCTTGGTCAGTAAGAGCAAGGGGAGGAAGGCTCTGCTCACCTCCCGCATGAGACCCCTCATGGGAGCTTCACTCCTCAGCAGGGAAGCGGCTGCTCTGCCCCAGCACCTGCAGGCTGAGCCCCAGCAAGAGCTCAGACCCAGCAAAATGCAGCAGTCGAAGTACTGGGACATGGGAGAGGCTTGATGTTGAGCCAAGCCTCAGAGGTGGAGGAAAGCCTCCCCTCTCCCAGGGAGCCACGAGCCTGTGCCTGTGGCACTCAGCAGGACAGGGAAAGTTGCCGGACTAGAAAGCAAGCCTGGAGGACATCCTGTCTTGAGAGATATGGAGTATGTTTGCTTTTTAGCTTTTCATTTCATTCATTCATTTTCATTCTCACAAAATCTGTGTTTTCTCCTTCTAGAGAGTTGCTTTATTAGTCTGTGTTATAATGAAACATAGCTGAAGAAATTACAAGTCTTTGGTCTCTTTTTGGCATATTCACTCTGAAAAAGGAGAAGAGAAGTTCAAGTGATCGTTTGAAGGACATGAGGTCTAATCACACTTTCCGTCTTCCCCCCAGGTTTCACCACACTTTGAGGGTATTTTGGAAGGCAGAAAGTGTGTCTGACTGTGCTTTGTGATTTTGGGTGCAGCATTTCAACAGCTATTGCCACTTTTCTTAGAGAGAGAACAAAGATGCTACTAAATTCTGATTTTCTCAACTCCCTGAGGCTCTGTTATGAAGTATTTAGTAAGCGATAGCGATCTCATTTGTGACATTCTTTTTTCTAAGTTAGTACTGATAATCCCACATGGTGTTAAAAGCGGCTCTGACATACCAAAGGCTCTGTCTTTTAGGCAAAATACAAAAATTACACCCTTTTGCTCTCAGGAATTACAAGTTCCTACACAACCCAGTTGTTAAGGTTGGTGTCCTGACCAAATTCCAGCCTAAGCACTGTGATCCTTTCTCCTCATTCCTCCCTGAGTCTTCCTTCTTCTACGCAAGGGAAGATTAGGCAGTAAAAACCCAACTCACAAGTGCACCCTGTCCCAAAGGTATGGGACACTGGGCTCAGGGACCCCCATGATATTTACACCATGCCAAATCCAGGAAAATAAAAGCTGTGACCTACACAAATCATTAAATCCTTATTTGGAAGCATTATAGGACTAAAAATACCATATATATGGTACAATGAAGTATAAATACATAACTCCACTGAATATAAAATATATAAAATGTATATGAACATTGTAGTTCACGATTAAATAAGACCCATGACTGATTTCAAGTACATCTGCACACACAACAGCTGTGGTTTTGCAGGCCGGCTAGACTTGTGTACATGTAAATAAATAGTTTTTGTGTATTTGTTAACATTCACACAGCAGACAAATGGATGGCTTCTAAGTAACTGAAAAGACATAGTATTCTTCAAAAAGTTACACTTAATATTTTAACCTCAAAAACCAAACAGCTCAAAAAAATAGCTAGCACACAGAATTAAAGAAATGTTAAAAATTATTGTCAAGAACTTAAAAAACAAACTGACCAAACATTTGAAATTTCGCAGTTCTAAGAGGTGATTTTAGGTACTACCACTTTTATGGCTTTAATATTAATTACTGAATCAACATAAATTTAAAAATAGCACTCATGGTAGCCTAGTGACCTTGTACTGCACTGTAGCAAAGAACTATGAAGAGAATCCTATTGCTCTGTTTTTAAAAATAACAGTCAGCAAAACTGCCCAAGAGATAACATCAACCAACCAAAAATCACATCCTGGGAATAATCACGAGCACCTGAAATCTCCAGTGATTTATGTGCTCAGGTATGTTTTAATCTGGACCACAGTGCAAAGCACTGCAATCTTCGCATAAACACACAGAAACAAACAAGAAAACCCAACAAAAGCCCAGACAAACCTGTCTTCCCCAAACCTTTGCATATTGGGGGGTGAAGGGAAAGGGAGTAGAGCGCAATTCCTACATATACTGGATGTGCACCATTGAAGCTCTAGGCGAGAAACATGTATCTTCCTGCAGCGAATCACCAGAAAGCTTGCAGCATAGCCAGCTGAGTCATGAATACGTTTAAGCCCATTTTTTTGCCTTGCTGAGCCCTCTGAAGCCAAGAGGCTGAAACTACTTGTGAGCAGTCAGTAACCTGAAAAAGGAGTCCCCATGTAACAGTGGCTTCAGATGTCGAAGGTGGCAGCAGTGTGACAACATACACCAATATACTCATTCAGTTAGCATTAGGCTTAGTGTAAACCTTTGATAAATGTATAACAGCTGATGAAAGCAATTTGTGTGCACCCTGGTAACACAGTCACTTTAATCCAGCATAAATGCGTGGTTGCCAACAGCAGTGCCAAATTGCTCAGCCCCGCTGGCTGTCCTGTGCCAGCAAGAGCACTCTGGTTTAATGTGGTAACCTGGATTAGACAATGGAACTAGCTGAAAACAACTCTCCTCTTTCTTTTGTTGGGTCTGGTTTTCGCCAGATCAGTTGACCGAAGGCAGCTCACCCCACAGATATACAGATGTTAATGCCAGGACAAGGCAAGCGGCAGGATGAGGGGTAGCCACACCACCAGCCCTTGAGGAAGCAGCTCAGGCTTCTGCCACTGACTGCAGATTCACAGAAACCTAAGAGACAGAGCTGCTGTTTGCTGAATTCACACAGCAGTCACTTTGTATGTGATTTGTGCTTTTCTGCAAGCTCTTCAAGATTTGCTTTAGTCTTCTCTCAACATTGGCTCAGTAACTAGTCAAAAGAAACCACTGTCTGATCACCCACTGGCACATCTGTAATAGCGGTGCATCTGACTGATACAGGTTTGCCAGGGTGGCCTCAGTCTTAATTTGAGGAACTGAGGAGCATCCTCTTTACTGCAGAATTCTTTTATTCCTCCTTGAGCGTATGAGTTAGTATTTTTGTACAACTGAATTGTATCCTAACTTTATTACCCTACATCTCAAAGTCATTAAATTCTTCTCATATAACACACTAATCTTCCTTTTTACTGACTATGCCACCTAAACTTGTGTAAAAGACAAATTTCATTAGCACACTTTTGATTTTTCATAAAGTTCCCTAGTGAAAATGTTAAATATGATCAGGCCCAAGCCCAAGCAAGCAGAATTTCAGATGCAACTTCCCCCGTGGTTTTGGATATGAAACCTGAGACTAAGCCAAAGCTAACGTAGTAAACCAAAGGTAATCTATTCAAATAACCTGTGCAATGCCCTGTACACCTAGGGCACCAAAATTTAAGGCAGGAAATAGCAAAAACATGGGTTTGTTCCATGTACTAATTTGCAGTTGCTGTTGTGGGTTTTTCCCCCCCCCGGTAAATAAGTATAGGCTCCAACAAGTTGATAGGCCTTTTCTCATATTTAGAGCATTCATCTAGAGACTGACTGTAGAGATTTGTCTATCAATCGTTCACACTTGGTGCTGCCCTGAACTGATCACCCCTTTAATTAACCATGTTAAACTAGCTCCCTGAAGCTTATGATGCTTCTGTCACTCGCCTGTGGGTTTCCTCTTCACTACAAGCCCGAGTGCTTCCATTAAGTTTACAGTGAGAAGAAACCAATAGAGGAAATGATGAAGGATATCCCTGGGCTCCATTTGAAAGAACTGTTAAAGAAAGGCTTCACAGCAAAAGAGAATTTAATAAAATAGCACTTTTTTTTCTTTGATGCCTAGGGAAAAGAAAACAGAAAGAATATATTTTTGCTGTATTTAAAACGTCTTTTGTAAGAGCAAAACAAAAATTACCAAGCAATAGCAGACCACCACAGAGGACACAGTGTATTCACCAGTTGTAATATTGTAGTCCCCTGACCTGGTGTATCCATGGTTTCATCTTTGAAAACGTGAATATTAACTGCATTTGGGAAGAAGTTGGAAACAAAGAAAGGTTTACTTGGATTGTAAATAGATGGACTGTATCCTTATAGAATCTTCTGAAAAGTCTCACCTAAATATTAAGAATCCAGTGGCCACCTTAGAGATCTACAAAAGTTTGTCAGGTCAATATTTGTGGCATCACCATTATCTCCTTTAATGAGTATTGTAAATGATGAAGTGTCAAACAATTAACACATTTCTCCTAGTCTTGCACTTAGGATAACACATATTTCCCAAGAGTGGGAAAGAATTTATTTGGCTTGCTTTCAATTTGTGCAACAAGGGTACAAATCTAGCCTCAAGAGCAGCAAGTCTGGTATATCATTACCACTTTCTGCAGGTATACATTTAAAAGTTAGGAAGGCTTCTGCCTGAGCTCACAAAATTAATAATGATGAAGCAAATATGACTGTTGGCAAATATGCATTTTGCAAAATGAGTTAAGTATTTTAGCACCTTGAAAAAGTAATGGCAATGATTTGAAAATATGCTTCCTCCTTGCCTTCCTCTGAACAAGGACAAAAATCACAAACCTTAATAGCTCTAGGTGAATTTATATATTTTTCAGTGGTTAATTCTATATGCAGCCATCATCTTTTTTGGCCGAACATTTTTTTTTTTTTTTTTACCATCTATGATACAGAATAAGTAATATGTGGGTGATTTAGAGCTAGAACAGATAGATACAAGCAAGGACCTCTGCAAATTCAGTGAAACCAGTTTACTGGAGCCATGTTCCCGTTCTGTGTGTACAACTCCTCTGGGCAAATCAGCGAGTAATTCAGCTCCCTCTAATAAAGTCTCCATTTGTGCAACAAACACAACCTGAAGCAAATTGCAACATCCTAGTTTCTCTCATTGAAAAAAAGAGAGTTTGGCCTGCCAGCAAATGCAAACTTGAATGCAATGTGCCAGATCTGAACAGCTGTATATATCCCACTTCTCCTGAGGCTCCATCACATGCTTCATGCCAGTCACCATAATTAGTGAGAGTTAGAAGGAAAACTCACAGTACAGTTAGGAAATGTACAGCATTATACATAAATAAAAGATTACTGCTCCCCAGCGCAGTCTCTTCTAATTCCTGTTTTTTTCTCCCCACAGACCAATAGCAGTGTTGAATTCTGATGAAGCAAAGTGTGGTTCAACCTCAGGCATTCTGTGAGGCAGAGAGCAATTAATTGGTGTTAAGGCAATACATAACAACACATACTTTTCTGGCAGGGAAATTGCCAACTAAAGAGTTAACTTTGGCATTACCAACAAACTTTAACGACAGACTTAAAACCTTACTTTATTTATCTTTCCCCAATGTGAAGTAACTGCTGCCCAATTCATCTAAGCATTTAAATATGGTTTTAACTCTAATCTGCCCATACAGTCTAAGGAAGTTGAAATAATGTGCCTAGTATTAAATACATTCTTAAATATTCGCTGAATAGAGCTTGGATGAATTACAGGCTGGGTGATAAGTCTTGATAGGAGAAAATACAGTAAAATTTTAATCCTTGGCTCTCCAGACTACAGAATGAAACAGGAGCAGTTGCATTGCAGTGCCCCCTGTAAGAACAAATGAACTCTAACACAGTTGCTAATTTGTCTTTTGTTTCCTGGAAACCCAGACAGACCCAGAAAAGGGAAACAATAAAGGGGAGATACGGATCCAAATTCTACCCTTCCTCACATCCCAGAGCCACCACTCACAGAAGGATTCTTCTGTTTTACCTTTGAAGAAATCATTATTTTTATTATGCTTCCTTATGCAGATGGCAGGATTGGCATACTTAGCAAAGAATGAAGGACGTTTAACATTTTTCTGGTTTTATTTTCAAAGGATGCATGGTCGACAGAACATATGAGGCACAGTAAGATGGACAGCGTGCCTAGATCTTTCAAGTTTACAACTGTCAAAATTGTTAAACTATGCTATTTTTAGCGAAATTACAATTTGGAACTGGCATGTTGATTCCACACAGCTGGAGCCTGCTTCAATGCCAGTGAACATACTTTGATTTATTGCTCTTTTATTCAGGTCAGGAACCATAACCTCAGGAGCAGTCAATTCATTGGTCTTAGTGCTCTAGAGAAGACGTGAATGTGGCCTTCAGAATTAAAACTGTTTATGCTATGAAGGAGAAGACAATCTTCAAAGTGCTGAAACAAGTTTTCTCTAATTAGCTATAACCAAATTTGACTGCAACCTACTGAAACAGACAACAGGGTAGGAAAATAGAATTGTTCAACATGTTTAAGGGAAATGAAATCTGGAAATTGGGAATAAGGTTGAGTGTAAAAAAAGAAAAAACCTCAAAGAGAAACATTAAAGAAAAAAATTAAAAGCTGAAAGATGATTAATTTTAAGCACAAATTACTCCTTGGATAAATGGGGAATGGCAGAATTTTGAGATGGTGCCAGTGGAAACATCCTAAACTTCTTGAAATTGAAATAGAAAACAGTAAGCTTCTGACAACAGTTAATTTCTCTCGTCCATACACACTCAGTTCAAATGTTACTTGCGCATTCTCTATGCTTTGATTAATAATGTACCAGTACCTGAAGTACAAGCAGCAGCATCCGTACGCAAAGAAAAAAAAAACAAACCAAACCCACCCTGTAGAGTTGAGGGAGGTACTAAGTAGTCCACTGGAGAACAGAAATGGTTCTCTAAATGCCCTTTCTCAAAATTAAAGTAAGGAAATTGGGAGTCACAGAAGGAAAATTAGTAATACAAGCAACCATTGGTTGTAACAAAACCAACACAATTAATTCAAGTCTTCCTGATGACCTGTGTAATAACAGGTGGCATTTACTGCAGTGCGCCAAGTAAAAGAATTGTCTTGATTAGTGCTGCTAGGAGAGAATGAAAAGAAACTTGGTCTTTGTGGCAACCTGACAATTCACTAACAATTCCCCTCAGACTGATGGTGGCTAAGTTTGAAAAACCTAATGTTATGACAGGTGTCAAAGAGAAGCGTATAAAAAAAAAAAAGACAATTTTAAAACCAAATCCATGAAAATGTAATAAACCTTTAAACCTGGCACCATTCCTTTAAAGCGAAAACAATTAAGCACCATTTTAAGCAAAGTAGCTAAGGGGAACAACAGAAATCAAACATTTTTATTTCCAGATTAAGTAACATTAAGAGAAGAAAAACACAAAACACAAAGAATAAAAAGGATCGGTTCTGCATTGCTAAACCATAAGGGACAAAAAACAGTGTTGGCATAACATTTTTCATTAACTACAGCAAAAGCAAAATGTACATATCAGTGTTACACATCCTTTTCTTGCCTAAGGCTCTGATTAAGTTCCCCAAACTTCCTTTGCTCTACAGCTTTTAATGCACCACCACATATTTTTCTGCTATCATTGAACATGTCAGAGAAATATCTCTGCAGCACACTAAATCTAGGTTAAGAATCACGGAGACAAAGAATTCTTTGTTCTTACTTGGGATATTAAAATGGCCATGGTAAGGGATTATTTTCTAGTCAACTACATCCATATCTGTGAAATAACAATTTTGGTTTTGTTACAGCATCAGCCACAAGTACTCAGGTGACTCAGAGTAATTATTATTTGATTGATAATGGCCACTGGAGAATTTCTGTTGCATAAGAAACTATCCCGATATGAATCTGATACAATTGGCATGGTCTCCTCCCATATAAACTCCTTTCATTTTCTGGTGTATACCATATGTGGTTAAGGAAATACAGCAGAGGAAAATGTGGCCTGTGGGATTTTACAGAAGCACATAAGAAAGAATAGTTCCTTAATTTTTCATCTCACTGCATCTCCAAACTGTAAAATGTTTCCTTGACAGAATTCCCTTTCCTTTACAAAAGGCCATAACACTTACAATCCATAATAACTGCTGTATTGTAAATCAGTCTTTCCAAAGACAGGAAAATACTACTCCTGACACAGACATCCAGACTGTTAAGGGCTGAATAGTTACTGGTACACATATCTGGATAACAATGTACATACATTCAGGTGTTTATAACTTCTCCTTGAGTAGTTCTAAAAAACACTTTTCCCTCCATTTTGTTAAGGGTCCAGGCAGAAGAAGAGAAATATGTGTAATAGCATGCATTATAGTGTACACAGAAATAATATAGTGCATACAGATAATACAGGTGTAATAAGTGAAGAAAAATTGTTAACAAACTTTCCTTTGCAAGTATGATTTCCATTGTGCAACACACAATTAGAATTGTGTCTACTCCAACTCTCTCCAACCTCATGAATTTTTGGGAAGTGGGATAATATTTCAATATCAATAAAACAAGACCAGCTGTTAAACTAGTATAGGAAACATCTTTGGCCACTAGCAAGTGAAATTTTCCCTACGGCATAAAGGAATTTTTATCAGTTTCAGAATGATGTTATGTGCACCTGACTCGCACACATAGTCCCTTCACAAAGACGCATGCTCCCTAACAGAGGGACAAATTGCATCTAAAGCTTTCTGATCCTCCTCCACAGGATATTACAGAACAGCTGCAAAATTG
Source organism: Nipponia nippon (assembly GCF_047370975.1). Taxonomy (NCBI): domain Eukaryota; kingdom Metazoa; phylum Chordata; class Aves; order Pelecaniformes; family Threskiornithidae; genus Nipponia; species Nipponia nippon. Next base: position 17,522,750 of record NW_028262313.1, read on the forward strand.
GGATTTCTCGTGTCCACATACAGACGGCCATGTTGGAGGAGAGAGAGCACGTGGATTTCTCCTATCCTCCATTGCGTATTCCGGGAGGTTGCCTGCGGTACTCTGACAGCCGCAGTTCTACCAGCCCCTAGGTGGGCATTTGGTGAATGATTCACGCCTAAAGGTGAAACTGATGGAAAAATAGGGGTGATTTGCATTTCTCACCACACCAAAGCTGGGGGGGGGGAGGGGAAGACGAGCATCAACTACTGAATGCTGGAATCTGCTAACCGCACTTCAAATTGTACCTTTTAACTGACATTTCTGCAAACACTTCAGTAAGCCAATTGTATAAGGCAGGTGAGAAAATTTAGAATTATTTTAGGCTTTTGTGGCAAAGTTTGTTCTGAAGGCATTGGATGTACATTGGTATGGAGATCAAGAATACTGAGCCATACACTTCATTCTATATTTCAAACCTTGACTGACTTTTTCAGGCACCATTAAAATCTCATTTATGCACTGAATTTAGCATGAAGCAAATGTACAGTTTGCGTACACTGTCAAGCTTAGTGCCACTAAGATAATGTCTTAAGATAGAAGCCCACAGACACGTGGTCTTGTCACACCTACCAGGAAAAAAAAAAAAAAAAAATTGTTTGTTCCAGTGAACAGAAGTTCCACTGTGCCCCTCCCCGCAGAATCAAAGGATAAAGTACGATGGCATTTATGCATTTATAATGACTAAAAAGTAATACAGATATCTCTCATTATTTAGGAGTGTCACAGTGAATTTTATACTATTAAATATATCATCCTCAAAAGAATAGCCTGAGGTTTAGGCAACCCAATTAGTATTTGAGTGTGTGCCTAAGCAATTCACGTATAGTCCAAGTTAATGCGTGGTCCAAGTAACGCATGGTCCAATATAACTGTTTTGACATCTAGGCCAGAACTCCAGAACTAAACATTTACATTGCATTACTGATGTCAGGTCCCCACCAGGCCTTCTGGAATCTGCAAAGTATTATGTTGTTTTCTTTTTCTCCCTTATTTTATTTTTCTACACATCTCTGTGTTGCCAAAATCTGCCTGGAAACAGAATACAGGGAACTAATGTAACAGGGAAAGTCAGTGTTTCAGAACAATTTAGAAGTCAAAACTATTAATATAACAGGGTTTTTGAGGAGGTCAACATCAGGAGACTTTCAGCAAACTTCTGAACACTAAGGAGGTTCAGTCTGGCTTAGAAGGGTAAGTCAAAACAAAATACAAAAACTTTTGTTGCACATATATCACAATTACTGTTAACATACTGCATTTGATTTAATTCCAGTTTCACATTTCCACTGACAGTCCCCATAAAATCAGTGAAAATTCAGTTACTGGATTTCTCATGCCAATCTCCCAAGTGTGGAGAAACTTTTAGACTCTGTCTAGAAAAAGATCATTCAATATTCCCAGTAAAACATCTCATGCAGAAGCCAGTAAATAAAACAGTTTCTCCTGTCTAATTCTAATGCAGTATATAATGTGTGAAATCTTTCCTTGGCAGGGAAGCTGGAGGAAACAGGGGGTTGTTTTCTGTCTTTCTTGCTCTGTCTCCTTCCTTTGGTAATTTCTCAATTGTGTATGGTCCCAGAAACACCAAAAATTACTCAAGTCTCTTACTTGATAAAAAAGTCAGTCCTTTATCTATCTTTATCTCCTAGAGCAAGAAATTAAAAGCCAGTTATTTTTCTTTACACATCACAAAGGATTGTCTAGCTTGAACTATTATACTTCACAAAAATATTTTCAGTCATCTTCTGTCAGTGAAAATAGATCATTATTACTATTGCTAAAAATTTTGTGACGTTAGCAATTGGAAGCTGCTGACAAGGGCAAGGAACCCAGTAGAGCAGTCTATCACAAGGCATTACGTGACATCAGCATGGTGTGAGGGTGGAAACAGCAAATATAATCTTCAACAAATATCCTCATTTATAATATCTGGAAACTGGATGTAGTTCTCATCACTTGTGTTCCAGAAAGATTAATTTGCCGTGGAATAGGCATGGTGCAAGACTACTGGGATGGTGAGAAGAACGGGGAGGCTATCTGAGCCTGATGTTGTTTAGCTTTCCAAAATGAAAGCTGCAAACTGTTACGATTGCTATCCATAAATATACCCAGAGAACATATATTCAAGCTGAAAAATAACATTGATAGAGGCATAAGCAAACATAAAGTGGCCATGATTAAGTTGCAGCTGAAAAATCACATGAAGGATTACTGCCTGTGGTGTAATGGGATTCTAAAACTCTTGCCTCCCATTAACAATTGGACAAAATGTTTGACTTATTTGAGGAGGGAACTTCATCAATTTATGTCATGACTTTACATCATGACTCCAGAAGTCTGGAGTAATGATTGATGTGACTTTGTGATGGCATCTTCTATCTGGTCCAAGACACAGCTGTTTGTGCAGGTCTACCCTGATGCCAGACCAACCATTTCATGTTCTCAGTTCCAGAAAAAATTTTCTTTACAAAGCATATATACTTTTCTTTTTAACTGAGTTAACTTAAGGCACTACAGGGACAGGTTTAACATTACAGGGAGCAATGTATGGTGAATTCCACCTTAGGCTGGAAATCCAAAACTGCTGGAAGAAAAATATCCTTTTCAGACTCAAGCCTTGCAAAACATCCAAAGTTTTTCTCTCTTCATTTCCAGATGTCTCCTTTCCATCTTGATTCGCTTTTAACTAGCTTTAATATCACAGTCACAGACAGTTTGTGTGTCTACACCACACTGGCAGACATTATATTCTCAATATTTTATTACAGCTATTAAAAGCCATCACAGGATTGGTTTGTTTCTAAGTTTCCATCATTTCCTATTTTAATTATGAATTGTTTAGCTGAACAAAGCCATATTAAATGAAAAGCACAGTGCAGAAGTAGAGAAAGAACTTTACAATCATAGTTGACAGCTTAGCTATTTATGCTGTAAATGCATCATAAATAATTTCTGAGGTCTTCATACATTTCTGTACATGGTCTGTAGCAGACTCATAAATAGATTGATAGACCTTTATTAACCAGTGATATCCAAACCTTGAAGAAAGCAATGCCACAGCCTTCTCTCAAAAGTGCAACGCTAGTTATACTCTCTGCAGACCAGCTCTTCACAAGCAGACACAATGAATATAGGAAACAGTTTCAAAATGAGAAATATCAGATTGATTTTTTCACTAAGGTTCTCAAACACATGAGAAGAATCAAATTTCCAGAGACCTTCAACACAGCCAAAAGCACACAAAATTTCAGCTTTCCTAGGACTCTCTCCTGTTGCTATTCCATCTAGCTTCCATTTACCCATCTTTTCCACCCTGCTACTGACCTTGTGTCCATTCCTTCCTTGCTGTACTACTTTTCCTGTCTTTGTTATCAACTTTTGCTAATGAGCCCTCTTTTCCTTTTGTTGTGCTGACCCCTAGCCCTTAGAAATCCTTTAGCTTTTCTCCAGGTCCTCACCTCTTATTCTAACACCTTGCTTTCCCTCTCCTCCAACCTATGCCTGCATCTATTCCTCTTTTCATTTGCGTCAGGCTGCTTTTCCGTCAGACCCTGGTCCTGTGCCTCCTGATCTCAACCGTTTTGGCCTGCTAATTGTTCTCCTACCTACAGTATAGTTACACAGCTTCTTCATCCTCTAGCACTCAGGATATACAGGGTTTTGGTTTCCTTCTGGTGACGCGCAACTTCTAACAACCTGAAGGACTAAGTACATGAAACTCCTCCTCAACTCCTTCGCATCTGCAATGGAACATACTTAATTCCTCTGCAAAGATGGTATACACTGAGCTATATTTCCCTATATGATAAAGGGACAACACTTTTTCATTAAAAAGTTACTGTAAAAGATAATATGTTCTGCTTAGAAAAGTTTTTCTAGAGATTTCTTTTTCTACTATTCCAGCAGCAAAAAAGAGAATAAGAAGAAAATAAAGGAACAATAAAAATTTGCTAAGAACATTGGAATTTACAAACGTAGGTATTTCTACAAAAACAGAGTAATTTACTAACATAAAACAATGTACAAGGCTTAGAAGTGACAGACATTTATGGAAGAAAAAAATCCATCAAGAGTTATAAATACAAACATACTACCTGCCAACCCAAAAAATTAAAAAAAAAAAAAAAATCACAGATACACAAACTGCAAAGTACTTTCTCATCAAGTTCTTCTGTAGGTGTCTGTTATTTGACAACTGCTGGATACTGAACAATGCAGACCTTTGGTCTGACCCTGTACGGCTGTTCTTACACAGCTCTGTTACTTCATCCACCTTGCCTTCCACTCTGCACCTTCCCCTCCTGCATATTCCTGTCCCACAAGCCAGCCTGCAGTCTCTGAAATATTCCCGTACATTCCTAGAGCAGGGACCTGCAAACTGGGTACATCAGATAACTTAGATTCATTAAGGTCTGCCTCAATTTTTTTAATTACTCCTGACAGACAACCCAGCCTAAAGAGTTACCTGGACAGCTCCACCACAACACAGTAACAACAAACATTGAACACAAAAGGTAAAAAACAGTTTTTATTTAAAGTCTCAAAATATTCAGTACTTTCCAGGCCAAGTTTTTATTCAATTGCTCAGAAATGATAATTTAATTCTGCTGCTGAATCCTCACTGCCCCCCTCTGTACATAATATGCCTAACTGTACTGCTTAGCAACACACACTCGTGTATTGTTAGATTGGGCTGGGAGCTCGACCACAGGCTCTCTAGGCAGAGAAGTGATGATAGCTTCATGCAGCATAAGATTTCTCAGCTATGTCCCCTCTGCACAGAGACTGAGAAAACTCAAGTATGTTCACTTCATATCCTAGGGTTAAAGCAGGGGAGACTACCAACACATTCAGCAATATAGTCCTCTTTAGCAAAAACGTTGCTGAGGATGCAGACTCTGTAAGGCAACTTTGTGAATCCTTCAACGACACCTCTTCAGTACTATCTTATACAGTCTTTGAAAGGTGAAGTATGCGAAAGAGGTGAACCTTGGCATATACAGTACCTAATTTTGTTCTGGCCCCTGAGAACTTGAGTAATTATAAAATATTCAGCTTCTGCTTCTACCTGGCAAAAGACACGCAAGATGAAACAACCAGCATTTACACACACTTAAGGTTTTCAAAGTGCTTTACAAATAGTAACGAACTGCCACGTTGCAAGTGAAAATGTATAGGAACCCAAAATAAGTAGATCAGTAAACATGAAAAATGTGTCCTGCTTTGAATCTTTTCTTTAAAAGCTACAAGAGGTGGAAGGGGTTAGCAAGTAAATGAACAGTGGAGGAGACACAAAGAAATTCAGAGGTAATAAAGGTGATCTGGTCCAATGTAGTGGAGGATCTAACTGGTGTTAACCAGAAAAGGAAAAAAAAAAAAAAGTATATTAAAACAAGGATCCTGGGCAAATGATCCTCTCAAATGAGGACAGCTTCACAGAGAACATGAATCAGAGATAATCGTAACTTGACAGAATAGCAATAGTTACGTGTTTCACAAGTATTAAAAGATACAAAATGGTTGTAGAGTAGCCTTATGTAATAATTACGTGAAGAAATAGGAAAAGAACAGGAAAGATGGTGTAGAACATTTTGTGATCAAAATCACTTTAGAAAAACATAATAAAAGAATACTAAAGTCCATTAAAGACATCCACAATCAGACTTGGGTTCAGCTAATGATCTTAATGTTCTTGTAAAGGTAAATTCTGTCAAAAATATTTATATAAACTTCACAGAAAAAGAAAGAAAATGGTAGTAGGGAAATGTCACCTGGGGGTGATTACTGTGTTTCTGGGACTCCGCAGAAATAAGAACTAGGAATCTTCAGCCATTCTCCCTGTACAATCTCATCACAGAATATCTTTGAGATATTCTTTTTGACAGCCATATTATTAAAATAATGATATAGGAGACTTACAATAACATCTCATTATTTGGAAACATAGAGGAAAAAATTTGGATCTAATGTCCAATCACGGAAAGATCACAAGCCTGTAATATAATACAGCTATGACAGGTTAAATCAGGAAAGGTATTTAAACAGTACCAGTGAGGCCTCATCTGGAATAATGTATACAATTCCACCCAAGGAAAATAAATTCAATATGCATTAGTATTATGTTTGAGGGAATTAAAACTTATTTTAAAGAAGAAACTCTTGGTTTGCATAACCTCACAAAATGAAATTTGAGAAGGATTTTATCTATTTTCCACTCTTTCTTCTCATAGAACTAACCAGCAGCAAGGGAGAAGAACCATTTTACATAAAGGTTGATGCTGGCACAAGAACAAACAAGATAAATTGGCCATAAACACATGTAGGTTAGAAACTACAGTATAACTGTCTAGTAAGCAAGGGGAAAAAAAGGGAATAGAAACAGCAAGTGCAAAAACCCCACAACTAGTTAGGACAATCAATAAACAAAAATGATTATATAAACCTGGCTGCATGAGGCTGGATTCGATGATGGACAAGGTTTCTGCTTGTCTATATGCCTGTTTCCCCAATTATATCAGTCAGACTTTCTCTAACTCAGGTCTCTGCTTCCGTGGATCAGATGGAGCAAGAAGTGCCTGCAGTGTTAGAGGAAGCCAAGGAACCACATATGCCTACCCTGCAAGAGAGTCTTACTTATTCGCACTGTCAGAAGGATCCATTGTGAATTACCGAGTCATGTGAATTAGGGATTGAAAAACCAGGCTTGCCAGATGTGCTTTTTTCACATATTTTGACAATTATAGTTCAGCTTAATCATTTATGATAATACTTCATAATGTTCTAACAAATGCTCTGGAGTATACTTTGTAAAAAGTAATGAAGTCTTAAGTAACAAGGCAATTCACTCAGCTTTTAAATCTTTGCTGAGAAGCAGGAGGAAACAGCCAGTGTTTTGTGCAGATTATGGAGAATTATTGTAGTAAAATTAGGAACACTTACATTATTGCTTCCCCATCAGTTTCTTAAGCATTAACTACTGTAAGATCACCATGGTTATACAGCAACAAGACACCCACAAATAAGATCAAATAAGACCATAGTTTCACCACTTTAAAGGAAGTGATACTATTAAATAGTAACATGGGGTTATACAAAAGAAACCATAGGAAAGAAAAGGACTAATAATTTCTGTGTCTACGTTCAATTCAGTACCCTAATTCTCATAGAAAGTCAGCTGTCAAGTCCTACGTAACTTAACCTTCTACTCCCTTGCTTATCTTGGCTTTGCTCAGCAATTCAGCTAGCTGCAAACTATCACAAAAATGCTTCTTTCACTTTAAAAAACAATTAAAAAAATCATTCTGATAGAAATTTTCCATCTGACTCCTTTATCACAACTTCTGGACAGGATTGGATAAGCACCAAGACTAGTCATGTGATCTGGCAGAGCTCATTTACAGAATACACAGAAGTGATATAAGCAGTTAAGCATCTTGTGTCAGTAACACTGACACTATGTCAGTTTTGGAAAACGTCAACAATTGAACAGTGCCTGTACTTAATTTCAAGGAAATTAAGGAAGCCTGTGGCATTCACAGAAATTTGCTATTTCCAAACTTCCTTGTTTTGCTGATTGGCAGCAGTTGCCATTATAACATAAGGTGGAAAATAGGAACAACTTGCACAGATCTATCATATGTTTCACATTCTGTGAGTGTTTAGGTGGGAAAGAGTTATTGTTCCAAAGCTCAAAAAGAGGTAACAGAGTATTCACTGCAGATGCAAGTCTGAGGCACTCTCCATTTCATAAAATCAGAATCCTTCCAAATGTTGTGCCAATGGAGACAGTAAACTGACAAGAAATGTAGATCAATGTTCTTTAAACATTTCAGCTTTTCTGATAAGCAAACATTTCAGTCTATGTAATATTGTCAAACTACAGCTGCAAAGAATTTTGAAGAGGCTCCTATGTACGCTTTAAATATTCCTATTCCTTTCTACCAGAAAATGTTCTCAAGAGAGCATAACGCCAACACAATCCTGTTCACATTGCAGTCAGTTCCCTGTATTGATTGTGGCAGAGGGAACGGGCAAAACCTCAACAAAAGCTTGGAATTTGATGTCATTGCCTGACTAAGGTACTTCACAAGTTGAACCAGTGCAAATGGTAAGATAATTTGCCCCTAGATTTGTGCATGGAAAACATAACTGACATTTCAGAGAGAGACGATTTGGCAAAGCAGGCAGAAGGCTACAGGCATTACACTGCCATTAAATTAGCATTTAATCTTTCCTTCACAAGATGCAGCATTTTCCTGAGAAATGTGATCTTTGCAAGATACCAGACTCTGGGATCTGTGAAATAATCAAAAAGCTGATTTCCTGGCACAGAAAAAATCTTCCCATGAAATAAGACTTTTTGAATGACATATGGAGAAATTACAGGAAGGGAGTGAGAACTTCTTGGTTGATGGGAGGAAAAATTATAAAGAGCTCACACTAAGAGGCAAAAAGAATTTTTAATATTAAGATTTTGTATACATATGAAGGGATCTATATAAAATTTAGATTCCATCATTAAAATTGAGTCCAAAAAGTCCCGGGAAATAAACAGAGTAATGCACCTAAGTCCCAATGGCCTCAGGAAACTTTGTCTTGTGTCATGATAGAGGAATAGCAATTTGCACACTTAGGTCCATGTTCTGCATGCGCAGACTAACACACACAAATTTAAAAGGCAGGAAGCAACTCTGCAAATGAGTTGTATTTTCTAGTGTTCTTTCCACATGAACCAGAAAGTTCTCGAATTGTTCTCCTTCCATTGCTCACAGTTAGGAAAACAAGAAAATAGTCTGTAAAAATAAATGATGATTCAGTATCCACTCTAAATTATTTTCTTTGTACATTTTCCCTTTCTTTTTACTTTCGTTATCAAATCCTAGAATAAAGTACAAAAAGTCTGTCTTAGGCCAGTATGGAAACATTCAAGCTGGCACTTCTGGATGCAACAGCAATGACTATTTGCTTTCCAATGTACACTATTTAATAGATCTGTTTTGATGATAAAAAAAATCTGTATGCTTGCGAGACAACAAGTAGGGGTGTTCTCCAGATGGCAGAGACTTCCTATACTTAGGAGATCAAACAGAAAAAAAAACAAGTAACAAGAACATTATTAAACTTGTCACAAGCCAGAAAACAGTAACATGGCTTGCTAATCACTTTGCAATGCCTATCAATATTTTAGCTATGGCTTTCCCGAATAAAAAATTAACCCAGATAGTTCACCGTTACTCTTTACAATAGCCAAGATTCATCATATAAAGTAAAGGCAGGAATAAGAGTAGCAACTAGAAAACTGAATTTTCATGTCATATTTCAAAGAGATTGAGCTCTGCAGGTTTCACGAAGACTTCAAGGGAATTTGAGTTACAGTATTTGAGCTCATTACAAGAGCTCAAAATCGAAGAAGATCAGAAACGCCAAGAAAAAACAAAAGGTACGTCTAGCATTTTCCAGAATATCAACTTGTGTCTATGATTTTACATCAACATATAAAATGATAGTAACAACGGAGTCAAACACCTTTGCATCAAGTTGGTTCTAAAAAGTGACATTAAAATATTGCATATTTGTGTGCTTTTATAAAAGCATAGAGCCTCCATATCGATAGAAAAGCTCAGCTATGCAGCCTTTCAACCTTACGGAACAACAAATTTAACACCACTGCTTTAAAGGAACCTGATGTCTATAAATTTCAAAGAATTTTTAATGTCATTATTTTAATGACCTTTCTCCTGACCATCTTGTCCCTTTTGATACACTGCATGGCCGTTTTGCACTTCCCCTTCTCTTTTGCTTTTCTCTCTGACTGTCGCTTTTAAAGGCAACCCCAGTTTGCCTCTCATCCTTCAGCTGCTCTGCACTATAGGAGCACCAAAGATGGGTGGCTGCTGGTGCAAACTTCCAGTCTCAATCTTACAATTGAGAAAATAGATACCTATAGAAAAGCTATGAAGAAGATACTAGCTCAATACATTAACATGCTAACACTTCATGTGTATGCTTGTTTAACATTATTTACCACTGAACAGTAACATTTCAGAGGCATGTACAATGAACATAGACATATGACTAAATCAATGCCAAAGGCTCATTAACGCAAAGGACCATTTTGTAATTTGACTGCTATGGTCTATTGACCCCTTGTTGTGTAACAGAGTTCCTGGTACAACTTTATGCTCTAGTACAGCCACAGGTTGCCATGGAAAGCAGTGGAGGAAGGCAGCATGTATACCAAGGTGTAAAATGATACAGGCTTATCCAATAGTTCAACATGAGAAAAAAGGCCTCTGAGGTCTTATCTTGTATTGATTCAGCTCTTCATACAGCAGTTAAAGCAAAAATCTCTCTTCCTCTCTGGACAAAAATAAAATGAATAAAAATCAAGCAATCTTACAGCATAGAGATTTTTTTTGTTCAAGACAGTATTTACTTCTCTACAGGATTAAGCAGGCACCTATTCTCAAGGAGCAGAGAAGATAACCTGGATTAAGTTTGTTGCTTCTCCTAGTGAGAAATAACTTGTTTGCCAAATACTTTTGAAGTAACTGAGCCATCCAGAAAGTCTACTTGAATTTGGAAAGTAGAGAAAAGTGGTAGTAAACAAAAAGGCTTAGAAAACAAACATACCATCAAGAAAAATAATGTACTGAATGGCTATATGGCAAATACTTATTCGTATATATCTATCTGACTTCCTCCGCAAAAACACACTAGGGGCCCATAGATGGGTAGAAGGAAAAACAACATCTGGCAGAACAATAAGAGATACCGAAGGAAGCATATATAATAGAGTTATAAACACTTAGCAAGATATTGACAACTGCTTTCTTGAAACTTAGCTCCTAGATTGGCAATGTGAAAGATTTCAAGCAACGTGAAATCCATGCGTTTTGTTGCTCTGATTCAGACATTATTGGGAACTGGCTATCCATGATATTACAATTCCTTACATTCATCTAAGGATGTTCTTTAGTAAATGTTTGAGTGTCTAACACCTGCAAAAAACATAGTAACTCCCAGTTAGGAACAGAAGGTTTTTACCCAAGCTGGTGAAGGAGGAAACGAAGACATACCTACACTCCGATATTAGGGTGACAACACAGAGAGTGAACAAACTTTTTCACCAGGCCAGTCCAGAACAGACAAGCTGTAAGCAAACCAATTTGCGGTTATGCAAGCAAACCTACTGACGTGATAACATAGAAGAAAGAAATCAAACCCTTCAGAAAACATTTAAGTTGGTGGAAGCACTGAAGGACCTGTGTGCTCCGCAGATGGCATCCAGAACTGGCTAAAAAGAGGCGTGATCTATTGTTTGTTCAATACCTGTCCTGTATACTCTGAAGATCTGTTTCATAAAAGCAAGCTCCAATGAAAGCTGACAGTCTGGTATAAAAGACAAATTCAAAAGTCTGTCTCTGCAAGAAGATTATTATCTTATGAGAATATTCTAGTGAGGCACAGGTAGAGATCTTTGAGATATGGATAGGATGAAGTGGCCACAGAAGATGTGTCATATTCTCCAGGAAGGCAGCTCATGTCCACAATCAGAAGCCTGCAAATTTCTAGCAACATGTTCACTTCAGTAAATCACAAAAGGAAGAAATATATAAATACTGAAAAACATTGTCTTGCATTTCTTCTTTGATGCAAAGATGAAAACAACAACTATTAAACCTACACATTTGTTCTTCTCTTGTCTATAATGTTCAGAAAGGTGACAACATTTAGGTAATGGGAAGTACCCAATAGTAACAGTAACTGACCCCCTCCCTCCCTGACAGATGGACAAATCTGTGTTACCAGAAATGCTTTGTTCTTCCAATGAAAAGGCAAACTAGACACAGCAGCAGACAACATGGTAATAGCATGAGCAGCACTCTAACTTCCTCACTGCTGAGCATTCTTGGGAAACTATTTATTAGTTAGAAAGTTTAAATAGGCACCTTCCACTGGTTTCTTTATGAAACTGCTATTCATCTCAATTAAGTGGAACTCCACAGAATGGCTGTAGGGAGTTCAGAATAACACCTACTTTTTCAGAAGAATCTTTCTTATTTCACTGCTTTCTCTTCTTTTGTTAATTGCCTAATTCCACCTTTTCCTGACTGCACACCCCTTGGGAGGTAAAGACCACTTAGCTGTTTATTCACACAAGTAAAGGGGCTTTGAAAAAAAGATTGTGTTCTCATTTTCAGACATCTGACAAATGAGACCAATTCATTAGTAATTAAAAAGTATAGCTTTCTAATAGCTCATTTTATTGGCATACTAGAAGGCAGAGGGAAGAAAACAGAAACGCTTTGGAGAATGAGGTTGTCAAACATGCATATGTTTGCTCACATGAGAAAGGTGAAATTCTCACATGGTTCATCCTTCCCATTTCTCTGTCCTGCCAGCTTCATCTGTAATGACTGATTAAACCTCCCAAAGCACTCTCATGGGACTATCAGTTCATGTCTGATGATAGTCAGAAGGATAATTCAGTCTGCATCTGCTACCATTTCTGAAAAGTCAGAGTACCTGGGAGTTTATCATCTAAACATTACCCTTGTAGCTATAAAGAGAGATATAGGTGCAGGTGTCATGGTTTAACCCTAGCCAGTAACTAAGCACCACACAGCCGCTCGCTCACTCCCCCCACCCCAGTGGGATGGGGGAGAGAATTGCAAGGGTGAAAGTCAGAAAACTCGTGGGTTGAGATAAGAACAGTTTAATAATTGAAGTAAAATGAAATAGAATGGTAGTAGTAGTAATAATAATAATATACAAAGCAAGTGATACACTACACAATTGGCTCACCACCCACCAACCAATGCCCAGCACGTCCCCGAGCAGCGATTGCTGCCCCCCGGCCAACTGTCCCCAGTTTATATACTGAGCATGATGCCACATGGTATGGAATAGCCCTTTGGCAGTCTGGGCCAGCTGTCCTGGCTGTGCTCCCTCCCAGCTTCTTGTGCGCCACGCAGAGCATGGGAAGCTGAAAAGTCCTTGACTGGTGTAAGCACTGCTTAGCAACAACTAAAACATCAGTGTGTTATCAACATTATTCTCATACTAAACCCAAAACACAGCACTATACCAGCTACTAGGAAGAAAAATCAATGCTATCCCAGCTGAAACCAGGACAGCAGGTTACATTGTTGGTACCAGTTTTTGGATAGGAAACTAGCACTCACCTGTTTTAATAGAGTACTTGCATTCTAACTTTTAATGTAAAGACCTATCTCAAAACTACACCTATACAAGAAAAAAAAAAATTGTTGCAGGATGCTCTGCCCTACTGACTTTCAGTATAACCTGTCACAGCCCATGAAATAATAGCAATACTTTTAAAGCCCCAGCTTCTGGAGTTGGGTTGTTTTAGGTTTTGGGGTTTATTTTTGGTATTGGGTTTTTTTTGTTGTTTTTGTTTGTTTGGTTGGTTGGTTTTTTTAAGTAATCACTTCTTTCACAGCTGTAAAAGAAAGTTAGAAAAGTTTTAACTCTACAACAAGTAACATGCTTACAAACTTGAAACAGATTTCTGTAAAAAAATAACACATTGATCTTATTATTATTTGCAGTTGGTAACTCTGCATTTCATTTGATTTGGATTTAAAATAGCTGACTTCGCCTTCAGTCCTTTCTCTCATGTTCAGGATTTTCCTATCTCAGAATGTACTGCAATGTTGTTTAATTTGGATTTCCCATGCTGGATTTGCATTCCCACTAATACTGTGCTTTCAACTTTCCTTTTTAATGTAGCATTTTTGTATTTACTGACGGAAGCAAGAATTAACTTATGCCAGTTCTTCCAAGGAAGAAAGGGTCAATCAGAAAAGTTTCAGTCTTAACTGGAAATAGAGGTGCTGTATTAGGCCACAGTCAAAAAGAATTCCTTTCGGGTAGTACTATTTAAAACTTATCCAAAAAAAGTATTTTGATGTAAACAATTTCCAACCTTCTGAGTATACCACGCAGAAGTTTTTGTTCATTAACAACATTCTTAGTTACCTATCTAAAGATTTCCAATAACTGATTCCTAGTTTATTAACGTCTTGCAAAGATTCAGGCTTCTGATTTAGTAATTAAATTTCTTTTTCCTCCCAGAATACTTTCTGCTGTTTTAATGCAATAAATACTATCTCCAAATATTTAAATAAATAAATAATGCATAGAGAATGTTAAGCTGCATATTTTCACCCACCCTTTCAGATAAAGTGCTCAGAACTGGGCATGTGCCCAGATGACTGAGAGGCATTCAGCCAACCCAGCAGTGTCCCTTGCCTTTTACCTCTTACTCACATCACATGATTTGCTCTGCTCCTTTTGAGCTACCCTGGGACTTTGGTGACCACAATGGCTTTGGGTTCTCTCACCCAGAGACCTATTCAATCACTCAGTCAATAACACAGCTGATTAAGAGCAATGGCCTTTTTATAATCTTCATCTCTACAACTTCATACTCCTGCAAAATAGACCAGAACACAAGGAGGTATTTCATCAACTTCAAAAGCACGAGTCACTTTAAGGTTCATTAAAAACATATATTCTGCTGTGCTTTAAGTGTAAAACCTCTGACTCTAAAGTGTATCAACAAGATGAAAGCCAGCAAAAACTATACATCCAAGTTTGTTGGGTTTTCCAGGTTTAGGACCAACTTTACTGGCATGTAAATGCCTAACACAATGCAGTTTGTAATATTTTCCGATAGTCCTCCTTAAAAAAGAGACATCTAAAAACCTCTAAGAAACGGTGAAGCTGGCACAGTAAATAGTAGTATGAGGTACACAGAGTCAGTTTGAATGTTTGCCCCCTGTTTCAGTTGGAAGATTCATCCATCATCGAAGCCTTTCCTCCCTCTGCCCTACAAAAAGTTTCTAAGTACTGCTTGGGCCTCTCACAATTATGACATTTTATAGCTTGTAAAAACTTTGTCTGCTTAGGAAGGGCTAATTAACCCCATTTTGTTAAAGTTGTGCACAGACTTGGCTGTACTCAGATTTGGGAAACACTTTGATGACTATTCAGCTACAGGTCACCTTGTTAAAAATACCTAATTTTCTCAAAAATGTAGATATGCCAGTCAATGGGATAAAATACATTTAAGCTTGAATACTTATTGTGATGTGAGTTCATAAAAATGGTTAAATATATCCACATCATTACAGTGCTCAGTTCAACCGCAAGCAAGGTAAGTTCCAGCAATAGCTTAGAAAGACCCCATTGAACATGAATGAGTAATTTAAAAAGCATGAAGCATTTAATCACAAGCACCAACTGGAAACATGTTTACATCATAATATTGAGTCTGGATGGGATTATTATTGATAATTTTGCCAGTAGTACACAAACAGAATACCTTTTGATTATGGTGTTAAGTTCATTATTAACCATGCAAATCTAAACTCAACAAAAAACTTTTTTTAAATTATTAATTAGTAAATGACACCATAAGTGGCTTTGTATTGAGTATACACCCCTAGAATCAATGAAGCTGTTTTACATGAAAGAAACTGTTGTATTATCTTAAACACTTGAATAGTGTCAGAAGACTTGCATCAACATTAATCCCAGGCAGAAAACATATTCAAAAATGCAGCTCTCATTGGGTACAAAACCCATTAATATTTTGCAAGAAATATTATTTGCTGAGACAAGCATCCAAGATCACCAGTTTTTAGTCTTTGTTGAATTCTTCTCAGCTATAATTAACTCGGTAGTGAACTTGGGCACCTCTAGGACAGAGCTCTGTGAACTCTGTGCTTCAACCTTGAGTGCAAGCGCTGGCTGGGCAAAGAGGATATTATCACATTAAGTCTGAAAACATCAATTATTGGGGATTGATCCTGAAATTGGCTAAATTTCTTAAGGAGATGGACAGAATGGGGTCAGTTGATGCTGCTTATTTGTGTATGACAGGCATATCAAGCACTGAAGACACTATGACAATCCAACACTGATCAATTCTGCAATAAACTGCTGTTTTACTGGGCTTGGAGACTTGAAAATTTAAGAGGAATGAAACATTGACCAGCAATCACATTCCCCCAAAACAACTGGCTTCAAACATTGTTTAAGTACAGAATCATTAAAAAGGGCTGTACTGTGTTAGAAACAGCAGTGGTTTTGCTTCTCTGAGTCAGATGATGATCTGTGTGTCAAGACAAGTTGAGAGGAATTTGTATTGTAAAGTCACTTCCTCCAGTATAGTCTGGAACATCTTAAAAGCAAATCATGTTCTGACTCAGCATCTAAGCCATTTCCTAAAAAACACATCAAACTGGATGAAGTATCACTGTTGCCATATGTTCCCTCCTTTTCTTATCAGGCCCAGAAAAGCAAAAACACATCAGTAACATGGGAGCCATCCTACACAGGTGCAAAATAGAAACATGGTTATGAAATAACCATCAGGCCCGCATCAGTTGTGGCAACCCTTATGAAAATAAAATGCATGTGAAAGACTCTGCAAAACAAGAGATGGAGCCTTGCAGTAGAGTCAGGGGCCGAAATCAGAATCTGAATGCAATGTCAGAGAACCACAATCTACCCCAACATTACTTAAAATGCCTTAAACTATAAACAAAACCTAGTTCTCAGAGAGGTTTTACTCTTCCTATTATGAATTCCATCAAAGGAAATTAAAAGCTTCCAAATGCTTTTTCCATATTCCGAAGAAATATTTAATTGTTGATAGGAGGAAGTAGTTTTGCATTGAAATAATAGCTGACATAAAATAATTCAAGTCAGAAATGGCAACAGGATCTTCCTGGGGAAAAGTCTGTACCTTTGGAGTATACTTCCCTTCAGCACAACAAAAGCCCAGATGTGGGACCTTCAAATACAACATATTATCTCAGGGCAAATGGCAAATTTATTCATAGATTATCTGTTTTTTTGTTAACTGAATACAAAACTACTTCTCCACTTTGACCTCAGATTTCTTGTGTTTACTGCATATTCTTCTGGCTGTTGTTTTGAATATTTTTATTACTCTGAGTAATTGCATGCTGACATTTTTCATAATCACTAGTTGCACTAGATGACTCTCGTGATCAGAAACAAAGTGTTCGGGAGGGATTAAATGAATGGAACTGTCCTCAGAATCAATAACTATGCTGAAGTCTTCCTACATACAGATAAATCTTTTTTTGTGCACAAAATAACTTATCTACTATTTTCATCTTCATTGTTGATGCAGGAGCTTTGATAAATATGAAAACGTTGCAACTTTTTTGGTCTTTCTGGAATTTAGCATTATGTCAGCTTTCTTATTGTCTCTAATATACAACAGTTTGAACTGGCACGTAAAATTATTCATTAGTGTTGGTTCCAACCCTATGGATGGAAACTTATAAAATAATTAATGGAATTAAATAAAAACAGTATACAGAAAAAAATTAAAAGGACAACAAAACCAATTTTTTGGGGGTTTGGTGGTTTTGAAACAATTCATAATTCAATTAGTATAGATCACAACTTTGTTGATTTGCTAAAGAGAGCTCTCCAGGACATAAAAATATTTATACCATGACTGGAACAGCAAATAAAATCCACAAACAAAAATCATTTAAATTATAACTGAAAATTTATTAACCTTTAAAGTATAAATTGGAAATGTCAGGAGAAGAATCCCTTAAAGAAACATTTCCAGTCAAAACAAAAACTACAACCCAACCAACCTGAGCTTTCTGTTATTAAAATGCCCCAATTACAACTTCTTATTCTCAAGTATTTTTGCTGTGCATACTACAGAGTAAATGTCCTGCTTTTATAATTCTGACTCCTGATGCCCCTAGTTCAGTTCCAAAACTCAGCTGGACATTCATGGCCACAGGAAACTGTTGAAATTGTTTTTTCGTTTTTCCCTGATTTCTAATAGAGGGGTCCAAGATTAACCACAAATGCCGCTGCCTTTCAATACAGCGGCCACTCCACAGCAATACACCACTAGGGAGGGAAATGCAGAGTCCTGTCTTCAAATAAAGTGTGCAGGCATGGAAATGGGACTGGCTTGTTCATTCCCACAACTTTACAACATAAATGAAGAAACAATTAGAAATACTAAGTATTTTATCATGTGTTCAGTGTTCTTTCTGATCTAAGTGACTACAAACTGATGGACATCCCAGACATTTCTTAAAGGGACCTAGAGTAACTAAAGACAACAAAGAATAAAGGTCTTTGTTTTACGTGTCCTCCTTAACATGAGCTATTGTAGCAGCACTGCAGTCTCCAGAGCAAGTACCAATTCAAAAGAACATGGGTCACCTGCTGAGTTACTAAGACCTCTTCCAGCTACAACAGGATTGAATTTGAAGGTTTTCACAAACATGTGGGCTCTACGAAAGTTGTGTTAAGGTGGGAGAGGGAACTGCTGCCGTAGTCCATTAGTCCTACACTGGAGGAAGTACAAATATAGCAAGTACTGAGAATAATATCTTGAAATAGCACTGCAAAGAACAAGGTGTTACCTTACTGACATTAGTCCTGCAGCTTGCTAGTGGTTGATTAATGTAAGTGTGCTTGGTTTCATAGAACACAAAGGAGTAATTTCATACAGAGCTCTCCTCGTTGACTCAGAAGATACCTCAAAGTTGTTTCTGCTGCTTTAATGGAAAAACATAGCAAAACCCTTATAAAAAATAGTGTCTGATCTCCAGGCATTTTTATAAACCAGCTTAAACCAGAAACTACAGAGATGCAACCTATCACATCCAGCCTAACACTGGAGCGAGGCTTTGACCATGCTGATGTCTACATAAACTTGAATAGGAAGATTAGGGCTTAGGTTAGGTAATACGCAGCTTAGTCTTTGTTGTATTTATTTCTTCGTAGACAATGCCCTGTACTGAGAAATAAATAATACTTCTGTTTTGCACACGTTTCTCTGTTTTATATTGATCACAAATTGTGAAGAAATGTCTGCTGAAGAGGAGAAAAGTTAACTGGACCTGAAGAGAACCTGTTGCAACAGAGCAGAGCAACAAGGAACCAGCCTTTGTGATAAATCATGAGATCCCACCTTGAAAGAAGAAATACCAACTCAATACAAACTGCGCATGCAAAGACACTAAGCAATGGGTCAAAGGAACACCTTAACCTAAATGAGCATATCTGAGTGGAACAGAAAAGCAACACTGAGACCAAATTCCATATACACTGCATAGCATAACTATTTTCAAAGCCAGCATCCTGGGGAGAAGTAATCTCCATTAACTCCAACAACAAAAGTGCCTTAGCATCAAAAGGTGAACGTAGTCACTGGCTTTTGATCAGCACAAGCTAATGAGAGCTAAAGAAAAGTTAATTTTGACACATACTGTTAAAAGTTTTATCACATTACAGAGTTAATTCTTTCTAAAGAAAGAGATGTGACCTTTCTTGTTCTTTCAGAGGAGTATTCTAGTCCCTGTATGTTTGTGGCAAATTATGTCCTCTTACACTCTTGTATGAAATATTAAATTAAGGGTCTTGCAAACAAATTATAAGGAATCATGTTCTTATTTATCAAAGTCTTAACAATTCGAAGCTGCCTGTATCATTAACTTATTCAAATTCAACAGTAACTGGGAAGCAAAATTTACAGTGCTGCAAAATAGGTTAAGGTCTACAGAATTACACAGTTGGTACTGAGGGCCCAAGGTCCACAATATACATATTGCTGAGAGCAGAGCTATTTAGCGCTAGGAGTGGTATGGTTCCAGGGACAATACTCGCATTAACAGGTAGATGCTCTCCTGGAGTGCATCTACTCATCTGAAAAAAATCCAGTTAGCATGCTCCAAGACTGCTTCATGATGCATATGAAAGCATGATTACCTGGAGGCAATCAGGACATTTACTTCAAATATACACTCCTGATCCAAATCAAAATGCTAATGTAAACTCACTCATTGTACCGTACAGAACTATAAACATCCACAAAATTCACTAGCTGTAGCATCAATGATCTGCAATTAAAAAATGAGAACAGCAAAATCATTTTCTCCCATGTATTTATGTGCAAGTTTCACTGTACCACAGAACCTAACCTTATCACAAAAGGTCTAGATATTTCATCATGGTATATTTAGTGACACGAACAAAATATAAACATGAAATTTAATATTATATAAATTAAATGATAATGACATGCTCCTCCTCAGTAGTCTGATCTGAATTTGGAAGAAGCTTAAGCTCCTATTAACTACAAAATTAAATGATCAGTTTCAAGATGTGTTCAGCAGCTAACAGCTTCCGTTTGGATAGCAAAATACCTGCCACAAATAAATAAGTGTACAATTTCCAGAGTTCCCAATATACTGAGCTCTTCTAGAAATCTGCCTCTGATTTCAATTACAATGTTCTTTTGACACATTTAGCTTCAGCCATTCAACCTAACTATGACTTCTGCAGAGGTCTAGGAATTACACCAGTTATCTAGTGCAATAATGAAAATAGAAATTAAGTAAAAAAACTTTCAGAGTTAGGTAGAGACAGACTGGAACTTATAAGCAAATGATTAGAAATGATTAAACAATGAAGCTTAGCTTTAAATGGTGTGAAATTACTTCAGTACCAGTGGAACTTCATTACTTTTTCTGTTTGCGTATAATGGATTTTTTGGAGTGTAATTTCTCTCTTGAAAAGCTCCAAGATATTAAAATATGTTTGATTAACTAGTCAAGAAGCAGAGTAAGCAACGGCCATTTTTATATACTAGTATCCAAATAACTCAGGAGAATAACTGAATACAATGAAAACTAAACAGAGACAGAAATACATTGTAAATATTACAGTAGATGCTTCCGCCAAAATATTGTCAACTAGTACAGATTTCACAGTGGCATAATTATAGTAGATGACAAAATTATTATAAATTAACAGTTTGTAGTACAAAGTCATACATTATATATTTTTACCAGGTAGCTACACAAGCATATGAAATGAAGAACTGTGAAATAGTGTAAAAGTGATTAAATCGATCTAAACTTTGTATACAATACACACAAATTACAGGCTCATTTTTCACAAGGTTTAAACTCAATGCATCTGTTATTAAGCAAGATCGTTGGAATTGGGGAGAAAAGTCTTGAGGCCTAATATTCCATTTCCATTTAAAATAAATCTATGGATATAAATTTGAATCCCAGGCAAAAGAATTTTGAATCAAAAGTTTAAAAAGCAGTAAGAGTGAAGGATGACTTCATAAACGACAAGACCCTCTGATATGCTGCAAAGAGCTTCTAAACTCTCTCTCATATGTCACCTAGCACTAGTAAAGGTTACAAAGATCAATATATTTTTGATATGACAGGAATTGGTATCTTTCAACTGCACGAGTCTTGCATTTTCTTTTTAGTATTTCTAACAGAAAATAAAGTGCAATGTTGATCAAAATAAGCAGAAACTAATAGCCCTTTAATAAAACATGAAAAATGTTTAGCTGAAACTTAGAGTAAATTGTATGGACTCTTTTGACATAGGACAGGATTCCTTCATCGTTACCTGGATACCTGTCTCTGAATCTCAATATCATTTTAATCACATGATTCCATCACAAGTATAACCTCAACAAATTTTCATAAAAGTAATTATTTACTGTTTCAGTTTTATATGATAACCCCCACTTTTCCTCAATTATGAGGGCCTGACATCTAATTCGGACTATGGATCTTCTCTATTTCGTAAGTGCAGACATAAATGCTATACTAGATTTTCTGTCAATGCGATGAATTGTATCTTATCTGTATCTGTGTGAGTGTGAATATTTATTTTTAGGCTGTCTGAAACATATTATTGTTTAATACATTTAGCAAATATTTTTCATTGACTTTATAGACAGATTAGTTCACTGCTGTTAAATTCCTTGTAAACAGTAGTTCCCATTCTGTGTTTTATTTATTTAGAGAGACATGCCAATATCCTACTGCAGAAAGTCATATAGTGACCGTAAGCAACAGCCCTATTTTCCATTTTACATATTGGGGAAGTAAGACTTATTTACTGTAGGTTAACATATATATGTAACATACGTATGTATACACATGACAAGTATATTTGCATACATCTGTGACTCTCGGAGATTAAATTGACCTTAGCTTTAGCAACCATTTTTAAACTCGGTTTTCCATATTTGTTGTCACTTCTGCAAACCATGGCAGGACCAGATGATGCTTTAGAGATGCATTAAGAACTCCGTGTTTCAAGCATCGAACCTTTGTCCAGCAGAGGTACGTTTAGGAATGGACTGGGCTGTATTTCTCCTTTGTCTGAGCTGACAGTGTCTTGTAAGAAAGATTTTACACCAAGAAAGACACTGCTTTCCTTTAGAGTATCTCTGCATTTTGGCAATGCTTGATAACATATTTTGGCTCAAGCTAAGAAACAACAAAAACACTTGTTCATTTTACAGTTTAAGTCTATTCTCTACTCGAAATATTCACCATTTCTGAAGTCAACCTCATTTCTAAAGATAACTTTGCTTTGACTGAATTCAGTTACAGTGAATAAAATCCAGTCTCTGATTAGTCTATTAAAGATATTATTAATATAACTGATTTATTACATATAAATACATCTGTTATATATCAGCCAGTGACTTCATCTAACAGAAGTTATCTTGCAAAGAAAATGTGCTTTCCCCGAGGAGCACTCTTGCACAGCCACAGTAGTTGTTAAATTTAGGAAACAAATGTGTCTGTGACTTGCCATTTCCTTCCTGCTTCAATCTGGTTTATTAAGGATTAAAGCTGGTCTTGTATGTTATAGTATATATGCACGGCAAGAACTGCACAGAGCTCGCGATATACCATATCTGTAAAAGCATATACCTGTAAAAACCAACAGCAGGACATATCCCATGCACACTGTGAACCATAGGAATCTGATCAAAGACTAAAAAAAAAAAAAACTCATCAGCATCAAGAGTTAAATGCAGACTACTCAAAGTTTTGAAGTGCTGCAATCACCTGTTGTGTATTTTGTCACCCATGCCCAAGAAGGTTTTGCTTCAATTCGGCTAAACATCAAGTCTATTCTTGCAGAGAATAGATAAATGAACAATAACAGTAGATGATGTATATCAAGTCAGACAACCAGCGAAAACAGAGTTAACAGGCCAGCTATATCCTGGCTCCTGTCATAAGACATAACTCCAGTTTACAGAACGTTTTACCATAATCCTATTCCACTGATAAACAACCATAGTCAATTAATCTAAAGAAACATGATGGATAGAATACTGATTTCATCTATAAGAAAGGAAAACTGCTAGCTCATTTTCATGGAACATTACATTCTATTCTTTTTTGTTTGATTGGTTGGTTTTGGGTTTGTTTTTTTTTTTTTTTTTTTTGTGGTGAAGAATTAGTGGCACAAAACAGTTTAGAGAACTGAAGATCAGATTACACAGCTCCTACTACACAAAAATATTCATGCAGACAAGTCTCTGAAGATTTATGTCCACCTACAATCATAATTTACAGAACACAAGTACAGAAAAAACATCAGAAAAACATTTTCCATTTCAACTCAAACTTCCTTTTTTTTTTTTTTAAGGTGCTTGCATTTCTCTAGATCATCCTTTCCAGTCAAATAGTAACTTAAAAATCGTATGCTTAAAAAAAAAAAAAAAAATCTAAAAGTTTTACACCTCTATTTTACCAAATAGTTCTACAAAAGATCTTTGGCAGAGTACATACAAAAGTACTCAGCTATCTGTGTTTTAATCCTTTCAAAAGGTACTCATGCTGAAATACCAAGATAAGAGTTCCTTCTAATTGAGGATCTATGTAAGCTGGCCTCTATTGTGACCATTTAAAAACCACCTGAAGTTCAGGGTTGTTATTGCTCCATTCCAGCTCTTGCCCATCTCTAATATTGGGGAGACCAGACAAACTTTCATCTCAAGGAAAATCTCCTACGAGCAGGCTTTAGTAAGCAAATCCAGTCTCCAGGCCCTGTGATTTACTCTGCCTGCAGAGCTTAGTACTCTTGGAACTGGCATCATAACCACTTGTCAGTTAATTTCCCTGAACGGAGTAGGATAATTTACACCTGTGAAATGTCAAGAAGAAAGAGGAGGGGAAAAACACCCAACACTAAAACAAAGGATAGTTTTTGTGTGGTAGTTCTAATACTGGCAGGTAAAGTACAGCTAGCAATCCTATGAACTGATTGTCAAAAACAAAAATATGAGAAACTGAAATTGAAGGGATACTAAGAAGTTCTCCGGTCTGTGAAAAAACTTAGCTACCATTTTCTTTTTCTGACATTTTCTTAGTATTTGATTTATTTTCTAATGACAGTGTAATGCACATTGACACCTTTTCATTTCCACATCATCAAAATTTCTCTAAAGGCTTACACTGAAATCTCACTGCTATAATCACAGTGGTACCAAATTAGCATCCTAATGAATTCTCCATGGATTTGTGCCCTCGTGTATTTTCCCCATTCTAATCTCCTATCATAATAGCACCATAACTGGGTCCCTACAGATTCCTACCAAAATCATTATGAAAGAGTTAGCATCATAGACACACTACATTAAACTGAACAGAAAGTAAGAAACATTGTAAAAGAACAGATTCTGAAAAGTAATTACTAGATACAGTTATGATATCTGTTTTGGTTTTTTTTTTTTTTCTCCCCATAATTTTCCCAAAGGAGTCAGTGTCAGTGAAAAAAGCTAGCTGCCAGCCCCCAAAAAATTCTTAATATGGAAAATATTCAACTAGGAAATTTTCAAGCCAGGCAGCACAAAAACATGTTAGCTGTTAACTAGACCAAGGTTAACTAGACCAAGGTCAAGTAAGTGAACAACTGGAACTTAGAGCACAACCTTATGAACATATACACACTAGTATACATTTACACATGAGCAACCACTGTGTAATGGGTTTCAGGATGAAACTGACACAGAGGAACAGAATCAGTGCTATGAGCAGCACAGAGTTGTAAAACACATGCTTATAATAAGCATGTTTATTGTATGGCAGTTTAGACACAAATGACAAAAGGAAAAAATAAAACATTAATTTCTCCTTTTATAGAGCTCTTGTCTAATAAGAGGCACCAAAATATTTGGTGTCTGTATCAGAGGCACTGAATCCCAGTACCTAATCAGTTCCTCAAAGAGCAACTGCAAACAGCAGAAGTCTAAAAAGTCTCACCCTTCATTAGGGTGTCTAACTCAACAGTGGTGTTCTTTCAAACCTAAACAAACTTACCTGTTTTTCCAAATTATACACAATATTTGGGGTTAGGGGAGAAATCTGTGTTTCAACTAGTATTTATTAAAAGGGGAAAAGACACTTTTACAATTAGAACTGTCCATTTCTTTTGTGGTTCATGATGACTAAATTACTGATGTCCGTAACGTGCTAGGACATAAGCTGCGGTATTGAACAAGATGCATGTAGAACTCTGCAATGGCAAGAGACTGACAAGTCTCTAAAACTCCATTTTACTGTAAAACTTTTTTTTAGTGCTGGTAAAGACACACATACCAGGATGAACTGTATTCTAAATTATTTTTCTTTTAATGTAAAAGGACACTCAACAATGCAGCTCAGTCAGGTCTGCCCAAAATAACACATGCACTGAACATCAGGTGCAGAAATGGAATTGCAGAACTCATGACTTCCAATAAGGAGTGCACAACAGATTTTACCATGAAATGTAAATTATTGGAGATAAGATTCATTCTGTCTCTGGGGAAAAAAAAATATGCTTTTTGTGGTCCTCAGTTGTGATTCCCATTTGAAATAACTGTATGCATTTTTACCTCCCAGTAGCGGTATGTCACATAGAGCACTGAAGAGAAGCTGTACGTCTTTCCTGTAGTATAGCAAAAATATGGAGAGAAATCCCAGGGGAACAGCTGAAGTAATTTTCATGGGGAAGTGGGAAGACCAATAAGATGCAGTCCCATTAATTCCTATGAACATCCTACATCTCCATCTCACTTCTATCTGAATTGGCAGTGGATTAATTTCTGAGGTCTATCATCTTTTTACAATCTGAAGGAAAAAAAAAATGACAAAACTTTGACGGTACTTATATTAGGAACAGAACAGAGTATAATAATTAAAAATAGATGACAAACTTGGGCATGACAGAGTGTTACTCAAAGAAAGGTTTAGTCACTAAAAAAAATTAGCTTATTAAATTTCTCAAGTACCACGAGTTGCAGTAGTAATGGATAGCATTAATGACAGCTTGCCATAAGACAGAACACTCTGACAGTCTTTTTGCCATAAAGACTCTCGTATAAAAGGATTTTACAAATACTTTTCAAATATATCTGTGTTGAGGGCTTAGCTAGCAAGTTAAGAATAGATGGAGATGAAAGTGGTGTACAGCTTACATCTGGAGAATACAGTCGTACAACAGCTAACACTGGAAGGATGAAAGGATGAAGTAAATTCAGCCAGTTGACAGTGTTCAGCCTTCCTTTTGTAGGTACAACGTGAAGTACTCGGGCTAGAACGCAGAATTACTCTTCACATAATCAGGCAGGAGACTGATCTTGAAGGTCTGAAGAACAATGGTGTTCAGAGTAATGATGCAAAATCAAGGCTGTTGTCTGAACTGACTTGAAACATCTTCAGGCATCCTGATCAAAAAAGGATATTGAGCTTCCTCAAACTTTCTTCTGGTTTTATTGCTTTCACGTGGTTGACCTAAATTAATTTCATTAACTACACTTTTTTTTATTATAACCTACAATGCCTTGAAAAATGGTCAGTAAAATTAAAGGTATTTAGACATTGAGCATTTCTGGTATTTTTCTTTGTTAAAAATACACTTTAAAAATATTCTCCTTTTAGCTTCCAAACTCTAAAATACAATATAGGTAAGCTAAGCTTTCTAAGCTTTTGCATTTCTCATATTCAAAAAAAGTTATAGAACTTTCAAAGATCTCTGGCTGAACACAGAATTGATCTACAGCTATTTCTGTCCACTTTGCCATGAGATAGCACTTAAGATTCTCTTATGTGAAAATACTCCATAAATAACAGTGGCATGGTTATACAAGAAACCTTGAAGTAAAATGATCTCCAAGTGCAATAAAATCTTTGGAGATATGTTCACTTTCTCCTCCAAAACAGCTTCATCTCATCAACAGAAAAAAATGTTTTGCTGCAGATATTGTCAAGTTATAAATTTAAAGCAATCTTGATAAACAGGTTAATAGCTTAATTTCAGTTTTGTAAAAACAGAAATTTACAAAGTGTGATTGAATGATGATCTGAAGTTATTTTTCTGATTTTTTTGTTACCATGTTGGGGACTCAATTCGCACAGTCTTACAGTAGTTATTTTTATCTTAGCCTTATCATGACAAGAACAACAAAACATAAAAAGAAACATCCCTCATAATGACAAAGGAGGAGGATACATATGGGCCACTGAAGCCTAGTTAGAAACCCAATTGACAACTCATTTGTCAGTGCACTGGCAATAAATTGACCAAGTTAGTGTTGTTGTTCACCTTATACAAAGAAAACAAACCTAATTGATAGGAAAAAAAAAACCCACCACTTTTAAAAATACTACAACCATTGAACACCTGAACTGTTATTAGTAGTCTAGCAAAGGTATGAAGAAAAAAAAAAATCTGCCACTGTCTTGCCGGTGTTCCCTTGAAGGCAGAAATTACCATCATGTTCTTGTAATACTCAGTGAAAGCATTCCCTCTGAAAGAATGTGATAACTATTTGTAGCTACAGAACACTGTCTGCTTCAATTCTAATTTAGTGTGTGGCTCACCTAGCCTCCACATCATTAGTACTTACATAGATAACATTCCATATAAAAAGCTAACTGGTTCTTCAAAAAGACAACAAGGAAATTGCTGTGTAAGTGTCAGCTGAAGAGAAAGGCAATAGTGTGCTATTCTCAGAGATTTTCACCAGTGCACATAGCACAGGAGGTGAAGGCACTTTTTCTGGGGCTCTTATCTTACCTACATGCTTCACACACTTAAATGACATATGCTAGAGAGTCAGCAATGTATGAATTTTCCTGGCAACTCGAAACGGAAACAAACTGCGTAGCCTTGACATTACTTCATGCTGTGCTGCCCGAGATACAAACTCAATTAACTTTTCACAAAGTTCAATAGAGATTCTTAGGGGTTGCTATGATCACTAGGATCAAGATGCTCCTCCGTCTTCTGTGGAAGCACAGCAACGTATCACCACAGCACAATCTACAAACAACTAAATGGGCTATAGAGACATTTTAAAATAACATATGCCACAGCTCTAAGAAGAGTCTATTTCAACAATATCAGGAAGCTGTAAAACATTTTGCAAATCTTTCTTATCATTTAAACATTTATATATAGCTCCTGCTATTGCCTTTTAAATATTCCTCTTAAATTCTATCATGTAAAAATTATGAACCTAGGAACACATTTTAAGAAAATATAGTAGCATGTACCTAAGCAGGCAAAGAAAAAAACACAGCATCAAGCCATTTGTGAATAAAAAGAGTTATTGAATGGAGTTTTATGTCCTGAAACATGAAGACCTGTTAGCTTTTTACACTTCCAGAATATGGTAATATTTTATGCGCTGTTAAGATGTAGCATATGAATAAGAAACAGCACCTCTTCTACTTTGATAAGCATTCCTCCACACAAAAGCTCACAAACGTTTCCCTCATATCTATCCAGGAATCATTATTTTAAAAAGTAATAATAATAAATTGGCACTCTCCCCTCAAAATATTTTTAAAGGAAAAAAAATGTATAAAGCAGTATCTTTTGCAGACCATAGCAGTTTTACTGAATCGCAAATACTCATTCTTATGCACTGATATGCAGAAGATATTACTGACAATTCCCAGAGATTTCCCTTTTTCATAAACAGACTGTTGATGGCTGATGCATAATCCATCCGAGCTGTGCAATAAAAGGAAAAATATCACAAAATGTACACAGGGCAGCCCAAAACCTAGGTGCCAAAACTGCTACAGATAGTAGACAATACATTTTCTTGACTACACACAATTCTCATAGTCAGTGGCATTATTTGTGAAGAAATGTAAACTCTTACACCTCGTCAGTAGATTTCTGTGTTTTCAGAGACTTCTCAAGCATTACTGTAAAGAGCATTTAACTTAATTTAATACAGTATTAAAACTAAAAAACCTATACTGGTATGATACTGACAAAATTCTTACGTTTTAGTTCCTTGCAGCACATGGGATAACACCCAAAAAAATACGTCTGTATATGATAAATCTACTGAACTCCTGCCTAGACAGTCCAAGTCAAAACACACCAAATCCTATGGAACATGAATGTAACAGCAAATCATCAAATGGGATGATGCTTTTTGGCCCCAAGTAGTATTTGTAGAGAAGTTCTTCATATAAATATTTTATTTTACTGTCTATACACACAGCTTCTAGCATACTGGTTGTCTTAATGTCAACTTAGGCCTCTAGGTGCTTTTGTAATACAAATCACAGATGTAATGAGAGCTGGAGAAGTATTTATTATGAATAATTTGTGGTAAGTTTTAGGATTTGTTTTGAAACCAACTGTTCACAAAGACTTGCAATTCGGAACAGTTTGACAAATGGCTAAATAATATCAGTGAATAAATCACTAGACATTATTCCAGTGTAAGCCTGCAGCCAAAGCTGTCCCTGAGTGCTCCTGCAGTCAACGAGGCTGGCTACGCTCGCTGGAAAGCTGGAGCAGTGCACTGAAGCCCAGGCAAACCCCAGAAGCTCTTTGAGGCCTTTTCCCTACCTTGCTCTCTTTCACAAAAGGCAAGCCTCCATTCGGGTACTCAGCGCATCGCCAGTTCTGACAAGGGCTGCAGGTGGGTATCATGTGGCATTAATTTTTTTTCCACAAAGACTGAAAACATTTCTAGGGCTGCTGAGAGCAAGGGTCTGGCAAAGCAAAGACGAGAAAGAGCAGAGCTGCAGCCAGCGTGCTGGCAGAGAGCACCGAGCAGCTGGCACAGCCACGCGGGCATTCTGTCGCGAGTATGGGGAGCAAGAACCACTGACACTGAACCCAGTTAGGCAGGGACTGGCGGGAACAGCTAGAAGTGAACAGATCCAGTAGGAGCAGTTGGTAACAAAGACAAGCAGGGACACCTGCTCCTGGCCACTAAAGTTGTGAAGATCAGCAATGTAGATGACCAACTCTAACAAGACTTAATTATGTAACGGAAGAACCACGGCTAAGGGGGCTTTGCTTAGGGCCCAGGAAACTCAGTGCCCAGTTTAGCAGCAATAATTGATGCACTTGGGCAGCCCTTGGCTGACTCGGCAAGACCCTCTTCCCCAGCAGCTCTTGTGTTTTCCCAGATGTTTTGAGGAAGAGGATAAGAAGAGCGAGGAAAAGGAAAGTTCAGGAAAGCCAGCCAGAAAACTATCTCAGAAAAATGAGTTTTCTGTATTTTTATGTTGTTAGAGGTGATGGTTGCTGTAGGATTGGGACATCTGCCACAAGATCCTCATTCTCCGGACTTCCTAATTCCATCTTCAGCAACAGTAACAGGGGTAGCAGTTATCTGTGTTGGCAGGAAGGCTTTAGGCTAGTCTGGCTCCTTGTTCTGAGGCACCAGGAAACCTGACAGCCTATTTCCTTGCACCCTGTTGTGTGACAGTGACATATACCTACCTGCTTAAACTTCGAGTTGACACTCGTTGGTTTCCTGTAACCATGAACAACAAATTCTGGGTGGGATCCAATAACTGAGCATAACAATTAGCCCATCTTAGTAATTCCATTCTTAATGGTAGGAAAAGGATTTAGTTGGGATGATAGCCAATTTGGAGAGTGGTTGGGGTAGAGAACAGGAGGTGAGGAAAGTAATTCTACCTGCTTTTGGTGCAACAGATTTTTCAAACTGATCTGTTACCACACTTACTTTCTCCTCCTTTCCCCCCCTTTTTGTTTCCTTAAAAAAACTCCTTTCTTCTCTCTTCCACCATGTGTGTATAATATAAAAGCAACCCTTTAATGTGACAGTCCTTCAAATCTTTCAAACCAAAACCAGTGAAAGTGTTAAAAGGTGTTAAGGGTTCATTCACCTTTAACTTCATGAGTCAAGAAGCTTAATTATTACAGGTAATATGACTCTTGGTCTAAACTTACTTCTGCTTTATATTCCCGTTACTATATTTTCGATACAAGTCCTTTATGATGACATTCAGATATCTTGCTGCCTTTTGCTCCTTAAATACAAAATATAATCCTTGTTTGTGACACACCAACTAATATTGTGCAGCTGTAATTATACGAGTGGGAGGTGATTAGGATGTCACTAACACAATTTTATCCGTTCAAGTGAAGCGTAAACAAAGAAAAATGATAGAACACAGATAGGAAACTGCTATAATTTTTGTATTTTACAAACTTTTCATTATATATTTGTTATTTCTTTTTGGTTACAATTTTAAAAGAAGTGTGAGAACATTACTATCCACAGGCTTACTGCGATATGAAACTTTCCTCTGTGAAATTTGTTGCTATGCCACAGTAACTGAACTATGCTGAAATGTCAGCAACATATTGCCATTATTAATAAAATGTCTGAATTGAATCAGATTTGCAACTGGAAAAGAAAGAACGCCTATTTCCAGCCTTGGAACATTCGCTATGCTGTCACTGCTGCTAATGCTGTCTATGTCCCCTTTATTAAAACAAAATTTGTTTGTTTGTTTAATGGACATATGGGAATTTAATTATAACAAAGTAGATACACAAAAAAAAATTGCAAAGCATTAAATATACAGTAAGAAGTATACTCAGCCTCAGCTTTTACAGTTCTGCATACAATGACATCAGATAAATTTGTATCCCGTTTCTAAACTCAGACATATGCACCACAATTTCTTCTAATCAAGATATATAAAGGTTACAACCATCTACTTCCCAGACTGCCTTCCTAAGTTACAAGACAAACTGAAGTTTTGAATTTTCATTGCATTTAAGAGGTTGATTTATTGATATTTGCAAAAAAAAAAACCAAACAAACCACAAAACACAAAAAACAAAGGTCAAATCTATAGCTAAAAACAGTTGTAGCAGTGTTTTGTGGTGGGTAGACATGGTAAGTGAAAAAACGACTGATAAGGTCATAAAGTTCAGTACTTGAATATGTTTGTTTCACCTATATTCTTGAAAAGGCTATAATCTTTGTCATCCTATGTAAATGGCATAGCAGTGCTCTTAAACTTACTAAGATCCAATACAGAAAACCAAAAGAAAGTAAAGAAAGAAGTTTTCAACAAAAATAAAAAGATTAAAATGAAAACCCTTCTCTGAAGCCACAGTTAAAAGGAGTATAAATTGATGTAGATCATTAACCGGGGGTCATGCAGCATCAGCTTTCTTAATAAAAGTCGCAATTAAAAGGATAGAAAAATGTCACAAGAAAGGCTACCTGTATTCTTCCCTTTGAAATCTGTTTCCATGATTTTTTTTTTTTTTTTTAAGAATAATTACATAATGGGACCATATGCTGTATGGAATGCAATTGGATCTTGAACTTGCTTTGGATTTCTGATTGCTGGCATAGTTAATACTGGCAGCCTCAATGATTAAAATATTCTTCAGTGAGACATACACACAAATGCGTACTTTTTTTTAAGTAACACATTTTGTTTCTAATTATTTGCCTTATGTCGGTTGATAATTTAGGATATACATAGGACACATTTCCCAATTAATCTCTCAAAACCCTGAAGCAAGAATTTCTTTTGTATATAAACAGCTGGCATTTTCCGATACATAAGTCCAGAGCTGGAGTTCCAAAACCCTCCAAGATACCTTGAAAACAGTTTTTGTAATACTGCAAACCAGAAAATGCTGTTATTAAAAAAATCAAATAATTTCCAGCCTAAATAATGCAATTTTAGATTAATGAAAGCAACAGGCCAACAGAGAATGAACACTTGCTTCTCAAGAAGAGTGCAGTGTGTGCTTTTATGGTATCAGAACACAGATGCTAGAGTGCTTTACAAACTAGGAAGATTTCCAGCTAAAACATGGGCACAATACACAATGGTCAGTGATAACTTTTTAAAAGCCCTAAGTAGTCACACCTCTAAAAAGTTGTTACTTTTGGTATTTGCTGTTAAAACTGATGAACAGGGATGACAACAACGATAGCATATGAATAGGCTTTATACAGCCTTCTCTAAGTAAAACTCAGCCAATTTCCTTGTCTGTAAATAGCACTTTTTGTAAGATCTAGTTAGGTTTTGCCTGGCAAGTGTCAATCTAATGAAGTCAAGCTGAAAATGGTTCTTATCAGCTTCATAATAGAATTTCTAGTCATGACCAGAAAGATGCACAGACATGGTCACTTACTCCAGATCAGCCTAAAATACTGACTTTCAAATTTTGCCTCTCTTTATTCCAGGCCAACGCCATGATTCTCAATTTTCTACGTCTCCCTTCAGTAGCATAAAGCTACCGGCTGTTTTGAAGATGGTTTCTCAACCTTTCCTGCTGGAACTCGACTACTTCCCACAAGTAAACCACAGAGTAGAATGAGGCACACCTGTACAAACCATGTGGTTAGTGCTTGTCATGGGATATGGAACATAGCAAATCCAGGATATGATGAGAGCATCCTAATTCTCTAGGTCACTATGCTGAGCTATTTTGAGTCTTGCTTTTATCATTACAATGCTGATATTTTTCCCCTTTTGACAGGCAGAAGAATAGTTGTGAAAAGACATTTACACAGCCATGATTCCATGAGACAACATTTCCCTGCCTTAATTTACACCTCAGAATCTAAATTTGAGATTCAAATACACTACATGTGCCTCAGCAACTTCAAATGCAATCCATCCTATGGGGGGAGTTACAAGCTCCTAAATTTCAGGAGACAGAAAATTATGTTTTATCACAGATTAGTTGCTAGTTTCCCATCTCCTGTTTTAAAGTCTGGCAATCTGCCTGGGGTTTTTTTAATTAATTTATTCTGTTGCTATGGTGACAGTTCATCTGTGTCAATCAGCAGCAAAAGGCCAAGGCACACCTCTCTGTAAACAATTACAGAAAGGCAGTATTCTGTAGACACAACAATTAAAAAATTGCATTAGTTTTGAGGAAATTGATATATACCCTCACAGTAAGAAGTCCAAATCATGTTTATCTCCCTACAACATTTATTTTTGTCATTAGAGTGCATGGGGGTAAAAAAATGCAATCACCTGAACCAAGCATTTGGATGAACGTGCTACCCAAAGCCTGGGGAGAGGAGGCTGCTGCGGTGAAGATGGGACAAAACAGATAAAATTTTAAATTACTTTTTCTCCACTCATATCCCATTTTAGTAGGTATGTAACAGTGGAATGCCTGTGACTTTAATAAAATAGTAGGATGGGTATTAAATTGAGAAAACTGTGCATTCGATTTAGAAATGTTTTCATACTGTATACTAAATGCCTCCATTCATAAAGTGGCTTCAGAGTAAGCCTGAATTGAAAACGCCGTGCTTGCCCCCAGAAAACGTGGCAGCCCCACTAAGGGCAGAGCTTTGGCTAGAAGTTTATATTGTTATGGTGCAGACTCAAATCTCTCTGTCCTGCCCGACACTTCACTTCATTATACTGCTATCCATTCTTTTGACTTCATTATTTTAGATCAGGAGAAGGCATACACAAGACCATTTAACTTGGCCAACAGCTTTCAATGCTTCAGCAGATGCTCCCTACCGGATCACTTATTTTTAGTGTTTACCATTAAATGTAATCTAGAAAAGTACTGAATAAAAGTTTAATACTTTTTTTGTATTTCAACACTCTTTGGAGTTTTGCACTTCTCTCATGATCTTAGATTTCATGTATTTTTCTTTATAATTATACATTTTACCATGCTTATTCTTGCAAATATTTTGAAGAAATCATCTATTGTTTGAACTAGTCTTTATGCTCACCAGTTAATATTTTCATTTGCTTTATTAATTCAATTTAATTAAACTTAGTTACAACATCACTGCTGCTAACAATTTCTTAAATGTTTCAAATTTCTCTATTAAATGATTCGCTATATGGTACATAGATACTTAAATTCCTTAGGGCATTTTAATATTCCCTCAACATCAGCTGCTTCACAACCAAACTTTTGTTTCTTTACTTATTCTTAAAGTATATGTTCAGATAATGCTGTGATCATTAGTTCCTACATGCTCTTTTTTTTATTAATTAGACTTGTCGTCTTCACAGGATTGGCTCCCAAATAGCCTTTGACTACATGGATTGTTCCACAAATTGTCTCACTAAGCAATGCAGTATTATCGTCAAAAAATATACTTTGTATAATATAGTTATCACAATCAAAATCTCAAGAATTAAAATCCTCCATGATCAAAGTTCTGGCTCTCTTGCAGACTTTTTTCTTCTAAATCAGCAATACATTTTATTATCTGCTTTTTTTAACTGCCCTCAAGGGTTATAATAACTGGATTACTTTATTGTCCATATCTGTTAAAGCCTTCTGATGTATCAGCCAACATACATACTTATGACTCTGCAACAGCCCAACACCATCTCACGTCAATAGAATCAAAACATTCCTTTGCTTTTTCTTGTTCATCCTACAGTAAATTTTGTGGTTTTCAATGTTAAATTGTCAGTGATTTTCCTTCCTGGAGAAGCTCTGATTTCTGTTTAGTAGACTGCATTGGGTATGGTCCTGACATTTATTCTAGAGAAAAAGAGTGTGGTGGTTTTTCTTTTCACATTTTCATTATTTCTTATAGGTTAAGCATTAATGGGGCCTACAGCTGGACTTTTTCTTCATTTTTCCCCCTTTTTCTTCCTATCTAGTCTAGCAGTGCGTGCTGCATAATTTAAGTCAACTTGTTTTCTCCATACAGGATGCCTGTGTGGCTTTGAACAGTAGTTTTACCAGTGTCACTGTTCCACATGCATGCAAAATCACTCAAAAACCTGACTGTACACCTGTATTACCAGCAGTTCCTATCACAGAAGGATCATCCTTATACTGTGTCACCAGAGAAAGAACTAAAGATAGAGACAGAAATGAAGATGATATTGCTGAGGAGGTAAAAAAGCACTGCTGGGCAACTCTGTTAACAACTACATATATCTGAGTCAGATGGAGGGAAATAAAAGGGCCGCAACTGTTACGGGATATACATCCAAGGAACAACGGCCCTTTTATTACACTACATAGTGAATAAAGGATTTACTATGTCATGAGTTGATGGAGACACAAGACAAATGTCGATATTTCCACCTGATATTTTAGTTCCCAACACACACAAAACAAATTATCTTAGAACAGTGAATATACCACAGCTCCAGATGTTAGAGGTCTACATTTCTTGGTTTTAATCACAAAATGTGTGTCCGTTAAAGTCTTCTTTGAGGTAAGGAAAATCCCTTGGTGCTTCTGATAGCATCCCTCCACTCAGCGAACAGTTACTTTTGAACAATTATAACACAGCATGTATAAGGTGCCAACCAGTCAGTTGCGCATTGTCCCCACTAAATCCTGTTTATGATTCATCTTCATCAATAACATCAACATACTAGCAAAGACAAATTCCATTCTAAGTACTTTGGATTACTATAAAGCAGCATACTGCTGCAATATGCTTCAATTGTAAGGAGACAAGAACTTCTGTACCCAAAGTACACTAATTTTTTAAAATATGCCTGAGGGATGGCAGGATTTGGGTTTGTTTTGTTTTGAAAAACAGCTATGCTGGAAAATCCAAGACCAAAAGCTTGAAGATGAATATCCAGAGACTACATCACCTATATTACAGTGGAAGAAACCAAGCAAGGACAGCAGATAGTGCCTTTCTGTTGACTCACAGTGTGAAGAATCAACTTTTTCATCTTATCTGCTATGAAATTAATCAGATTTTCACATTACAGTAGTACAAAGAGCTACCACCTGTGTAATTTCCTGAACTCACTATTTTCTTTTGTCTGGCACCTTCTGTGCTGCCCAGTGTCATTCCCATTTTGTTCATAGGCTTTGACAGTGTGAGTGCATTTTCTCTCCAAAGCAGACAACCCTCAGCTGTGGCTTTCCACATTGTGAAGCTGACACCACACAAATCAAGATGTGCCTTAAACTTGTCCTTGAAGCGTTTCGCTTGTGTACTGACCTCTCAGCTATTCACTACAATTTTATAACAAACAAAAAAGGGGGAACTTCTAGCACTTTTCCAGTATATACATCCCATAACTGAACCAAAACATATGAATCTACAGGAGGACCACTACAATACTATTTAATTGCACCCTCAGAATTCAGCTTTTGAAATCTTTTTCCACAAATATTCACGTATGTAAGGATAGCAAATATGGAAATAGCTGAGACCTTGATGCAATAACTATATATTTGTCAAAATTTTGCAACTGCATGAAGCAGCAGTAACAACAGATGGCTTTGTAAAAATTTACTTCTGTTTGAAGTTCATTGATTCTCATTCTAGACACTTTTATTTTGCCAGACAGTAGTTTTTGAGTGGTTTTACTATTGATCATCATGTTCTGATGCAGCAGGCTGCTGAGGAAAAAGTTAAACTAACTAGAACTAATGAGCAGTAAAACTTGCTAGCACAGGTACAGCAGTGGTCAAGTGGCGGCAAGCACAGGACATGAAGAAGAATGTGTCCAGTATCTCAGACTGATTTTTTTTTTTAAATGTTTAGAAAGATCCATTCAGGTTCATTATCCAGACAATATTACATTAAATGGATAAAAAGATAGATTTTAACACAATATTAAAATGCATATATATTATATGAATTAATTCAGGAGAGAACAAAATAAGAAATGAAAATTGTGCAAAAGAGCCCCATTGTAACTTGATATACTTTTCTTCTCTTCATCAACAGTAAATGTAATACCCTCCTCCTTTAGACAAAATTAGCAATGCCTGTATTAACTTAGCCTTTTACAACCAATTGAATGCACTGATGACTGTTTCCATATACTTCCAATCTGTGTGAAACTGTTCCCAAATTGAAGCTCATTTTCCTTTTTTTTTGTACTTTACTCCCTAGTTCTTCAACATTTCATGTGTTTGTCAAATGCTTTTTGGATCTTATCATTTCCTTCCTTTCCAATGAAAATGTAATTAATTCCTGAAGGACTCAATTAAGATTTTGAGCGAAAATCATGCTGCAGGAGTGGGACAAGAAGGGCTGGTGTAATGCCCAACTAGCAATGATTAGCAATGTTACTGTTGCATCTCTGAAACCACAAATCATCCCAATCCCTGCAGAGAAGAACGAGTATTTTAAAAGTCTATTATCCATTTATTACAATGCATGCAATAAAATACTTTTGCTGAGTAGATATAAACAAAGCCTTGTTATGATGCCTCTGTGCTGTTTTGAGAGCATACTACTGCCACATAGTTGCCTTGTGACCTCAATGAATAAGATTGCCTTGGTATAACCAAATTTGTACTGGAACACGCTTAACATTAGCACAGCTATAACTTGGCTTGACTTTTTCACTTACTGACATCCTTAAACGTCCTGGGTGTCATAACATGCAAGCGTTACAAAGCAAAAACATCCACTTATGTAGGTGACTGCATACCAACTTTACTTATTACCACTTCAGGTGAACACCAGAAATTGCATTTTCAATAGCATCATTTGTAGTTTGCCCCTCTGCTTAGGCTACCAACTAACTACCTTTTTTGTTTTTTTCACAGATTAGGTAATTTTAAAAGATATTTATCTAGAAAGACTGGAAGGTTCCTTACATCAGGCCATAGAGCGCCACAGTTAGTAACTTACTTTTTCCCATTGCACAGTAATGAAACTTACAGAAATCTATCAAAATACATAGGTAAATAAATATGACTAAGTATTACAACATTAATATTACACAGATGTACATTTTGAGACTTTATAGCATCAAAATATTGGAAGAGACAATATCCATCTTCTGAGAATGAGCTAATAAGCAGCAGAGTGCTGTTAGAAGCATTCCTAGGATTTTTTTTTTCCTGTAGATTTTAAGGAAAGCAATGGTGTCAAAGAGAGCTTGAGCTTCTGAAGAGCTTGAGAAGTGCAAAATAAGAAGAATATAAAATGGAAAGAAAAAAATATTTTACTTTTTGAAAGCTGAGGAAAAGCCTGAATACACAAGTCTAATGAAAGCAGATAAAATCTTACAGACCAATGTAGAAATATTTGAGAACTAGATCCAAGATGAAATCCTCAGGCTACATGGGCTCCCATACGATCTGGGTAAGAAAGAGCTGGTTAATTTTCTTGAAAATTGGATTGCAAAAGCTTAACAGCTCGC
This sequence comes from Nipponia nippon, assembly GCF_047370975.1. Taxonomy (NCBI): domain Eukaryota; kingdom Metazoa; phylum Chordata; class Aves; order Pelecaniformes; family Threskiornithidae; genus Nipponia; species Nipponia nippon. The sequence goes on from NW_028262313.1 coordinate 17,562,073, forward strand.
AGTTGAAGATGACCCACTTTGTGTTGAAAAGGCATACAGAAAACATTTAAGAAAAGAAAAGAAAAAAAAGAAACAAAAAGAAATCCTCAGTAGGAGGCAGCATTATGCTTGGCCTCTCAGATCAGAGATATAAGGGAAGGATCCTCCTGAAGGCAGCATATAGGGATAGTAAACTAATCTAACATACTTCATGTTTTCTTTTTTTTTTTCTTCTGTCTCAAGTGTTATCACTACATCAAATAAAAGATTCAAATTAGCCCTGCCGAAGAAGACAAGTGAGGTGGTCATTTCTGCTTCTATTTCAACAGGGAACAGGTTTCACATTTCATTTCCAAAAAAAGATTGGGAAGGACAGGATATGCATACCTGTTATAGCATTCTCTGTTGTTTCAAAGACATGCATTCCACACATTCAGAGCTCTACAGCTTTGAAAAAATCCCTATAGCCAAACAGAAAAGCATAACCTAATAGATCATAGTATTAATGAGACTTCACAATTGAGTTTTAAATCTTTTTTGGAAGAACATTCCATGTACAGCACCACAGGAGACTTTGACAAAAAAAATTCCAGTTAGCTCCAGGTTTTGATCGTTACCACTGAATATCAAATGGTACCAAATAACAAGCAACAAACATTTCATTTCCAAACTGCTTATGACCACAAATGGACTGATTTCTACAAATTTTGCACTTGTTCAGCACCTCTGAAAGCAAGATCTGAGATATCAAGTCACCCGTAAGAAAACTAAAATTAGTGAATCACTTTGACCTTTCTTTCATTATAGGATGCTGTTCAGCAGCTCACAGTCTGGGTTTTTTTTCCCTCCTCTTTTTAATTCAAAATTCCATAACAGTCCTGTCAAATCCTATAAAACCCCCAAACCTACAAACTTTCAACAGCTTTATCAAAAAAGCTCTCCCACATTTAACACCTACTGGAATGATCCAAACAAACCTTTGGATAACAGCATGTTAAATTAAAATGCCATACAGACATAGTATTATTACCTGACTTTCTACTGCTGCTAGGAAACACCAAAAGACAGAACTGTAACTTTTTAAACATAACGGTAGGAATTTCATACTTCAAGCGTTACTAATTTTATTACTTGTTTCCACTTATATAAATGAACACGGGATTATACAAGATCCCATTTACGTTACATGTCATAGTTGAACAGCTGCCTCAAAACCTTAATTAAAAGCATTCCAAATATTGTTAGTTTTCAAGCTTTCCAAGAACATTTTATTTACCTATAGTTTGTTGATCTGCTCTAGCTGCCATTCTTGATCATGATTTGTAGATAATTTTTCTCCCAAATACCAAGATGTTCCATTCCTTCCTTCAGATATTTATTGACATTGTCTATTTAAATCACTATTTATCTCATGTATTCAGCTGTAAGATATATAATGGACCTACAGCTGAAACAGTCAATGCTCAAATTTCTTTGAAAGTCCTGTACAAATATACAGTCTGATTTACTGCATTTAGATCTTTATTTAAATGAAACATGTTTCTTACTGAGGTTCTGTGAATGTAATGAAGGAAAAAAAGAAGCTAGTTCAGTTTTGCATACATAATTAGAAAGCTACCTAAACACATTTTTTAAAGATTTGCAGAATTATTTCGGGGTGGTTTTTTTGTTTCTTTTTTAAACACTTTTAAAGATTTTTGAAATGGTTAGTTGGAGAACATTGGCCTGCATTCAAAAATATAAAGTGGAGTGCATAATCTAAGGAACATAACCTTTGTGGTAATTATTTGATTTTTTTTTTTTTAGATTGCCAAATCAAGCGTGTTTTAAACTAGTCTCTTGTAGTAAAAAAATTCTACTTCAGCAAATAATTTTTCAGGTGATTTGCTTGCAGCAAAACAAAATACTCAGCTAAAAAGCTGACAGAAAATATAATGTGTTATTTCCTTTTTTTTTTTTTTTGAAATGGCTATTCTTATGGTTAGAAACTAGTGATTTCTTTATCCGCGACTGAAAAACCATGATGGTGTTATGCTTCTTCCTGTTAAGATAATTCTGCATCAGGAACCTTCTGTAATATTTCTACTTAATTGCATAATTATCAGCATTAGCATCCTAGACTTCTACCTAATTATTTTCTTCTACTTCTAGATTACCGTTCCCACTCCACAAACAAGCAAGAACCTTGACTCCATCTACAGTGTATTAGAGATAAAGAATTCAATACCTTTTAAAACTGAGTAAAACATTCATTCACTTCTCGGCTGCCTCAGTTCTTGAAAGTGCAACATACTCTGTGATACAAATTTCAGTCTAGTTCACTAAGAACTCGTCACTCTTCATGTCTACTTTTCATATTATGAGATTTTCTTTTCTAAACATTTGACTGCATTAATTTCTGGATCATGTTTGGGTCTCAACTATAGGGTTACATATCTTTTTGTCCCTACCTCAATTTCTGCTCAGATATAAGTATATTCTGCTGTACCAACACCTTCACAATTCTCTCTGAACTCCACTAGCAAAGTTGTTCTTCCTTTCCACCCTCTTTCATAAAGTGTACTTTTGGTTCCAGGCATTTAAAACTAGTTCCTTCAGTTCAATTTAAGCCATCTCACTCACTCTTCAAGTTGTTTTTTGGTCCTTTCCACAGAAACAGAAAAATAGTTCTGAACTGTATGGCTTCAAGAAGTCCTGTCTGTTGACATACTGAGACTATAATCACATGGATTTTGGCCTGGGAGGAGGGGAACAACAGATTTAAGAAGGCAGGCAGATGTCTGATACGTGCTCTTAGTCTAGTGATCCCCTGGACTAGGGGATGGGCTGCCTGGGGAGCAGCATGTATAGGCAGTTTTATAACAAAGCAGACAGCTGTTCTTGTTGTTCCTTTGATATGTTATCAACCAAGACACAGAGCACTATTAGAGAGAAAACTGGAGGCACTTTTATGGCTCCTGGTATGCCATTTCCTTCTTCCCATCTCCACACGATTCACCTCAACATCAGCATTTGTCCTCTCACAACACTATGTTTACTACTGAAGCATCTCAGATATTCCTGAAATGATACAATATGTGCATTTTAAACAAACAAAAACTAAAAAACAAACAAACCCCAAAGCAAATAAGGCCTGTAGTTCTAAGCACTCACCAGCAACACAACTAAGAAAAATTGTTGGTACTCTGTGCAACACACACACACATGCTCCAATTTCACTTTGTTTCCTTTCAATGATTGCTGTACATATTTTAAGCCATGCTATTTGGACACAAAAAATAGACAATAATGAATTACCTAAAAGTGAATTTTTGAAAAATACAAAGGGGGTTTTTTTGTAAGTTTCTGCTTAAACTCTAAGACTAGTATGATGAAGGAGCATCAACAACCCAGAGTTACCCACTGTCCTACACCACAAAGGACAAACCGAGACACATTGTGAAAACCGGAAGTACCACACTGACACAACGGGAAAAATTTTCCATAGAATTTAAAACATTATTTTCTCATTAAAGTAAAAATACAAGAATATAATTTCACAAGAAGAGTACAGAGCCTTCTAAGCAGTGGAACATAAGGCAAAAATTGAATCCAAAACAGCAAAATAAGCTCATTAGCATTAATTTATGTCCTTCAAGTCTTACCTTCTCTTCCTATATCTTGATTGTGAAGCTACATCAGTGCCCTTTATACCTGGACTGGAAAAGAGGGGAGAGCAATGCTTAGTACAAACAAACTATTACAATTGATAAATAAGAGCTGTCAGCAACAGCTTCATTTCAATTTAACAGTTAAACATTTCAATTCTGTATCAGTAACACAACTAAAATTTAACTCTAAGGGGAAAATTATTTTTCTACCTATATAGCGTAGGAGAAAAAGGTGTTAAACTCATTCTGGTATATTAAAACTATTGTTATAACAGTTTCGTGTTTCATATATTTTCAAAATTTCAAAGTTGACAAGACTTTTCCCAAACAGAAAAGGATGACTCCTGTGCCTATATACAACAAAGCAGCCAAGGTTTCACTTCAAATAAGACAATGGTGTTTGTAAGGACAATGCAGAAAAGGTCAGGACAAAAAAACCCGTCACAGTACTTCATTTCTTGTGCAATCATTTGCATCCAAACAAAATGAACATAAGCTCCTATCAAGACAAGAGGGATCAACTTTAAACAAATACTGTTAGGCACAACTTGCACCTACTTTGCAAACTGAGGAAGCCACACTACATTACAGGGAAGTCAAGTTAACGTATTAAGCACAATGAATAATTATCTTATTAATAAACATGCTTAAGCCTATCAGGACCATCAAAATATAACAATTTCCAGATCATCTAGAAAGCTTCCTCCTTTGTCTACAAACCATTCCACTACTGCATCAACAATAAACACAAACTACTGCTATTTCTATTCATGCTAAATTAAAATTCACCTGAAAACATGCATCTATCAATTCAGAGGATTATTCAAATAAAAGCATAAAAAAAAATATAAGTAGCATAAGAAGTGAAATCCAGAGCTTAATAATTACAGATACAGCTCACTTTATTTTGACCAATCAGCTCTTAATAGTTTAGCCTAGTAAGACAAAAGTCAATTAGTACTTCTTTAATAGACTAATCATTTTGCATTTAATTGTCATATCAATAATACTGGCATATCCCTACAGCAAAGTCAATAGTTATTACATCAACTAATTAAAATCTGAGTTAAAAAGTAACTCACTGAGTGCTCTATTCAGAAAACGCAAATTCTTAGAACTAAAAAAACCTCTTCATGGCAGGGGGGTAGGGGAGGTTCATTTTCTTCTGTGACTCAACCAAAAATGTTGTGTGGCTCTCTCATACTATTAGAAGTGGCTTTTTGATTGGCATAATGAGAAGAACAGAAAAACAGATGGGACTCCTCTGAAGTTGCACAAGATTCCCACTGGACAATATAAAATGCTGACAGATAACAAAAGAATTCCACATTTGTTATTCACTGCAGATTAAAATTTAAACATCATCTGAGCAAGCCAAGCATTTGAACAAATTTTCTTAGCTTGGCGTTACAAAATACAATAAACTGAAACAGGAATTAATTGTTTAAGACCACGGGTCTATTAATGACGCCAGGAAAAATATCCCTGTATACCATAATAAGACTAGAAATGCTACAAAGTTGCTATACATTCTTCTGCTTTTCATGAATTTGGAACAGCTTTTGTAGGAGCATTGCTCTTAAGACAGTCTGGGGAATTATGTGTAAGAGTATTACATGTATTACTTGCTGAAAAGAGTAGTCAAAGCAGACACAAAGAAAGATCAAATATTGTACCATGTTGGACTCTTTTAGAATGACACTATTGAACAAGTTGTTTTATGTATTAAAAAAAAAAAAAACCCACAAACAAAAAAACGCAAACAAACTAGGAGAGTATGGAGTTTGATATGAATGTTGGTCAAAATTGCTGCTGTTTTTTTTGTTTCTGTTTTCCTAGCAGAGAAATAAAAAGAAATAAGATCTAGGACATCTAAAACCCAATGATTTATGGTTGAACTCAAAATCTATTGTAAAACTGAAAAAGGAGAAGAGACAAAACAGATAGAAACCTTATTTTTAAAAAGAGGGAAAACAAACTAATCAAAGTATATTTAAATGAATCTACAAAAAACAAAAAGTGGGAGAGGAAAAAGCCACAAACATTGTAACAAGAGGAACAATGCCATGAGATAATTTTAGAGATGGATGATCAACGATGTTTCTCAGAACACAGTAGTTTGTGGAGATTAAAGGACATTTTGAAGTGCCTGAGCTAAATAAGCCTGTATTTCAGGCTGAATAACATCCCAGATAACAGCAGAAAAGCAGACATTCTTCTCTGACTGCAACTGTCATCCAAAAAATAGACAATATTTTCACAGGTCCATTTATAATTAAATTATATAAATAATTGTATTGTGAGATCATATACACTGTCCACAGATTCATTCACTGTGTATTCATAGCAAATATACCTCAAGCTGCAATTCTAGCCTGATCAGTATTTAAATAAATATTTCTATAATTAGTTAGGAGTTAAAACACAAAATTGACCTTGAATAACATAAACCAGCCTCTAAATACAGTTTGCACATAGGAGAAAAAAACAATACCATTAGCACACACCTTCAAACATGAATATTCTATGTGAAATATTTTTATATACAGTTTAACACCGATATTTAACATTAAATACAATTCTATTGTATTTATAGAATATAATTCTGGTCTGATAAAACCAACTAGATAAAAGTAAAACAAAACCATTGAGAAGTTGAGATGAAGGGGGGGCAGAAGAACAAAAACACGTCATAAATGTCAGATCCTTAATGCTCTACATTACCACTAAGTGTTATATCATCTCTAACGGTGAAGAAGAGAGATGTGCAAACGAGCAAGTTCAAACTTGCAAAAAGGATTGCTTTGAATAGAATATCCATATTCCTAGTCCTTCAGCTTCAGGAATATAAATCTCTAACAATTTTTAACAGGATTTTTCTAAATGACGTTGATGGCGTTACGGTCTTCATGTTTACGTATATATACGTGTGTTCAAACACACACACACACGTAAGAAGTACTGATAAGTCCTGGTTTTATGGTTTACCATAACAATAAGTGGAGAGAAAAACAATATTTGTGCTCACTAGGAAAAAAATATCTTCAATGTTTCTCATGCAAAAGCTACCATTTTTCTTCTTGCAAGGTATCATATTGTTTTTATGGTTAGAAGAGCTAAAAATGAAGCCTAAAAAATTACATTATTGCAGCCCTGGAACAGATTGCTTACAGAAGGTGTGAAGTTACTATCATTAGAGATCTTTTAGGATAAGTTCTGCCAGCATCTACTTGTGCTTGGATTCCATCTTGCATCAGGAGACAGACCAGACAGTCTCCCGAGGTCCCTTCCAATGCAATCTTTCTGTAGATCCACTTTTCTTGTTCATACTATGAATGCATAAGAGAAATCAGAGAAAGTGCAATGGGATTTTTATTAATAGCAGATAATACTTATGAAAATAGAATGTAGAAGGCCTATCATTCTGTGATTTGACTACTAAACCACATTATTTCAAAGCATGTAACCTCTTCCCTCATGACCTAGTAATGTATTCAGAAAAAACTGCAAGAGCCAGAGATTTATTCCACTTCCCAGACATGTGGTTTGTTGTATGAACCAACTAATGCACAATATATATTAGAATTAAACCCTGTCCACCTCTCCTGAAACTACTTCAGGAAATTCATATCAAATCTGTCTGCTGCAGTTAGTTTTTATGACAGAACTATTACAGAGAAATAAACAGTGTCACTGGTGAAAGGAATGTCAAGCTGCTTTGAATTGGCTAAACAGCATCTGATGTCCTCAAGGATTATAGTGCATTATGACCCTGCCCTGCCAATCTGTTTAGCTTCTGACGCTTCACCATATGGGGTCAGAGCAGTGATTTCTCATATAATGCTAAATGACCTAGAAAAGCCTGTAGCATTTACATTGCAAACACTTGCTAACATTGCAAAGACTTAAGCACAGATGAAAAAGCTTTAACATATGTATTTTGATAGAGTCTTGTTATATCACTAAATTTGACTATCCTTCTTCCTTAGTGGCTAGGATAATGAAATAAACACCCACCTATGTGAGTTTCACATCTTTTTACTTCTTTTTCTTTTCACTTCTTTTAACCGACCTCTGTTAGGAAATGCATGCAATGTTTCTGATATCACCTTAAGACTTGGACAGTGTCATTTTTCACTGATCATGGCATTTCATGGAAAATATCATGGCTTGGTAGGCCAGCAATGCTCTTGGGGAAAACAAAGATGAGGTGATAAAAGAAGAAACGCCTGTTCAAGTTTAAGAAAAGCACTCCGAGCAAATAGCACAGTGAAATGGTCATTAAAAGTAAATAAAAATAATCTTCTGATGAGATGTAGTTTAGCCAAGCAAACAGCAAGGTACTTATTCCAAGTCAACAAATTGTTCTTTTTTTTTGCACAAACTCTGCTGTTACAACACTGCAACAATTATATCTCTGAAGACAGAAAAAAGTATGCTAAGTTGAGCAAAAGAGAAAAAAGCTTCCATCAAGTTTGCTGTATGAGCAGATGCAAAGCAATTGGAACAATATAGGAGCAAAGATGATCTCAATAAAGATGTATTCATGCATTCTTTAAACATTCAAAACTCATGGTTTCAATGGGAGTACTGGTCTAAAAATATTCAGGCTGCAGAACCATACATAAACAACGAACAGAAGGAGCTTTGAAAGTTAGAAGGTTTTATCAAGATTTTATTTCCTTTTTTTCATAAGATAAATTGGTCTGTTTTCATGACTAACATTCATAAACGTGTATGCTAAACCAACAGAAACAATACAATCAAACATTACATTCCTTACAAACAAATGACGATGTTACTACTACAAAACACTATAAACCTCCACATAAAAAACTCTTTTAGAATATACGTATGATTTCATCTGGAAGACTAACATTAACATGAGAGCTACGGATAATGAGAAAGCATAGAAGAGAAATGGGAGGGGAAAAGCAATGTAGGCTGTGGTGGGTTGACCCTGGCTGGACACCGGGTGCCCACCAAGCTGCTCATCACTCCCTCTCCTCAGCTGGACAGGGGAGAGAAAATATAACAAAAGACTCATGAGTTGAGGTAAGGACAGGGAAAGAATATTCACCAATTACCATCACAGGCAAAACAGACTCAACTTGGGGAAATCAGCTTAATTTATTAACAATCAAATCAGAGGAGGGTAACGGGAAATAAAACCAAATCTTAAAAACCCCTTCCCCCCACCCCTCCCTTCTTCCCAGGCTCAACTTCACTCCCGATTTCTCTACCTCCTCCCCCACCAGCGGCGCAGGGGGACAGGGAATGGGGGTTGCGGTCAGTTCGCCACACGTTGTCTCTGCCGCTCTTTCCTCCTGACGGGGAGGACTCCTCACACTCTTCCCCTGCTCCAGCAAGGGGTCCCTCCCACGGGAGACAGTCCTCCACGAACTTCTCCAACATAAGTCCTTCCCATGGGCTACAGTTCTTCACGAACTGCTTCAGCATGGGTCCCTTCCCTGGGGTGCAGTCCTTCAGGAACAGACTGCTCCAGCTTGGGTCCCCCACAGGGTCACAAGTCCTGTCAGCAAACCTGCTCCAGTGTGGGCTCCTCTCTCCACGGGTCCACAGGTCCTCCCAGAAGCCTGCTCCAGCGCTGGCTTCCCACGGTGTCACAGCCTCCTTTGGGCATCCACTTGCTCTGACATGGGGTCCTCCACAGGCTGCAGGTGGATATCTGCTCCACCATTAACCTCCATGGGCTGCAGGGGGACAGCCTACCTCACCATGGTCTTCAGCACGGACTGCAGGGGAATCTCTGCTCTGGTGCCTGGAGCACCTCCTCCCTCTCCTTCTTCACTGATCTTGCTGTCTGCAGAGTTGTTCCTCTCACATAATCTCATTCCTCTCTCTGGCTGCAATTGCAAAAGTTTCTCCCCCCCCCCGCCCCCCCCCTTCTTAAATATTTAATCCCAGAGGTGCTACCACCATCACAGATGGGCTTGGCCTTGGCCAGCAGTGGGTCCATCTTGGAGCTGGCTGGTATTGACTCTATCGGACACAAGGGAAGCTTCTAGTAGCTTCTCACAGAAGCCACCCCTGTAGCCCCCTGCACTACCAAACCCTTGCCACGCAAACCCAATACACAGGGGAAGGGGTAACAGATCAATAGGTTAACCATCTTCAGTAGTTATTTCCCAGCGCAACATGCTAGAACATCTTAAATTAGCAGAAATGGCTCAAAGGATACAAAGGGTTATGTACTAAGCATCCAAAAAAGCAATTCTGATGTGTTTACAGGACTGTCAGAGGGAGCAATGTCAAATAATAAAGTGGATATGATTTGATTTTATAGACAATTATGGGTGAACGTTGAGTGCTGTGTTCAGGAGCAGAGACCCAACCTCCATTATTGTTAATGGGAGCACTGACTCCAGCTACAATTGTAACTGTGCTAGGACTGTAATTGTTTGGCCTCCAAATACCAAAGTGCTGCTAAAACAAAAAATGTATTGAGGACTTCTCAGATGTGGAAGCACTAGAAAGGCTACACCAGATGACTAAGACACTTCAGCAGGGAAAGAAATTCTCAGTTCCTATTAGAGTATTTCTTATTTGAGGATTATTCCTCTTGCTAAGCAACAATTACCTGCTTCTCTTTGTTCTCACTCTTACATTTTCCCTGCCCCTCCTACATCAAAAATTGTAATAAAATTGAATTTATTTCCCAGTTTATAAACTTGCTCTACCGGACATTCACTGAGCCTCACCATCAAACCATTACTTATCATCCATGAGTTTCCTTTCCTACTTTTTTTTTTGCTTAAGGGAAAAATTGACTAGAAAACAGGAATTCAATTTAATGAGAAACAAAGAGCCTGATAGCTTAGAAATGTTTTGCAAAACAGGCACCACTCTTACATCCCACACAAACAGACAGTAAGTCTTGTAGATAGGGCTCTCGCCTGCAATATGGCAGACTCATGTTCATATCACTGTTCTTCCCAATTAACACACAAAGAACGTAAGAACAGCCATACTGACCTATTTAGCTCACTGTTGCCTCACTGACAATGTTATATATTAGATGCCTTCACCTATAATACAACAAGCTGCAGCTCAGGAGCTTCTTAAATATTTCTGTATTTAGCAGACCATAATGATTTGTTTTTCTTCTAAGAATTAGTCCAGTTCTCTCTGAACCTATCTAAACTCTTCACATCTAGAGCATCCCATGGCAAGGAGTTCCAAAGCTTTTACTGAAAAAGCCACCCAGCTGTATGCCTCAGGTCCACTCTCCAGCTCATTATTTTCAATGTAGGGCCAAATATCTCAAGCTGACTATTTGACTTAGCGGCAGTGCGCCTTAAGCCCCAAGCTAAAGGCCTCTTATTCTCTTTAGGAGGCATTCTACTTAGTGTAATTACTAACACTTTCCCTAAGGCAGACCATGAAAGACTAGCTTTGGTTCAGTGATTAAAGCACTTACCAAGGATCTGGAAGATCCTCGGAAGTGGCATTTTTCCAATAGAAAATATGTTTCATTGAACAATTTGCGTCCGGCTATGTTAAAGAGCAAACTTGCTTTCCAGCAGCTGGGAAAGAGTAATGACCTTGCCCTCATCTTGAGGAAAATTCCACCTTTAAATTCCACCTCCATTAGAAACTGTACATACTGCCCCTGCTAATGGGAAATAAAAAGACAAACCACAGAGGCCAGAAGTTACAAAATATTCCTGTGTTTGAAAGTGTGAAAGAGACAGATGTTTCTTAATCCTCATGTTCTCAAAACAGACTAAATACTGAATGGACTGAACCAACACACAGCTGGAAACTTGCTACAAGAACAGAAGATAGATAACAACATTTATAGTATCATCAATAAGTCCAACCAAAACAGTAAAATCAGCAATATACTCCTTGCTGTTTGGTTCCTTTGAAGCAATGGGACAGGCCTATCAGGCAATGCTTGCAATTCTTAAAAGGTTTAAATCAGTTGTTAGCTCAGCAGTTGATCCCTCTTTGAGAAAAAAAATTACCTAATACAATTCAGAGTTTACTGCTCAGGGAACACGATGAAAACAGTGATATAAAAGTCTTCTGCCCATTTGAGCTTTCAATGCAATATTAACAGTGGAGTAAGGGAGACCTACAGACTCCAAGACCAGTTGGTAAAGAATAAATGAGAAAGGCATTCACAATACTGTCACAAAAACTCCTTAGCTCTGTTTTTCTTTTTACTCCAAATACAACAGTGTTAAATATCTACTCATCATTCATTTAACACTGATAAACAGAAAAAAATTAAATCCTGGACTATTACATTCTAGACCAAAAGGGAACAGACGGACAAGTATATTTTCCTAACACTCACTTGTTCTGTTGATGAGACAAACATTTCCCTATGAACAAGTCTTCCTGTAGTACAAGCATCAATGTTTTTTTTTTTTTGGGGGGGGGGGATAAAATAAAACTTCATACAGAGCCACTTTTGTATTAACTAAAAATTTTTTTAGTGTAATGAAGAATTCTACTAGCCAAAGACACATTTATAAACAATATCTTGCCTTCCTTACTTCACATAACAACGCTGTACGCTAGAAAAGCAACTCACAGAAGTTCAAAATACTCAGTTGCATTCCCAAATATTCAATATACAAATTCCGCTTGAATATAAGCTTGCACCATGAAAAACGGTCAAAATTTTAAGTGAGGTCATAGAATCATAAAGGTTGGAGAAGACCCTTAATATCATCGAGTCCAACCGTTAACCTATCACTGCCAAGTCCACCACTAAACCATGTCCTCAAGCACCATGTCTACTTGTCTTTTAAATACCTCCAGGGATGGAGACTCAACCACTTCCCTGGGCAGCCTGTGCCAGGGCCTGACTACTCTTTCGGTGAAGAAGTTTTTCCTAATATCCAACCTAAATTTCCCCTGGCGCAGCTTGAGGCCGTTTCCTCTCATCCTGTCACTTGTTACTAGGGAGAAGAGACTGACCCCCACCTGGCTACAACCTCCTTTCAGGGAGTTGTAGAGAGCAGCATGGTCTCCCCTCAGCCTCTTCTCCAGACTAAACAACCCCAGCTCCCTCAGCTGCTCCTCACAAGACTTGTGCTCCAGACCCTTCACCAACTTCATTGCCCTTCTTTGGACACGCTCCAGCACCTCGATGTCCTCCTTGTAGTGAGGGGCCCAAAACTGAACACAGTACTCGAAGTGCGGCCTCACCAGGTCAGTTCAGGTGACAAGAAAACACACACATGTACACAATATCCATCCAGTTTTGTTTATGTTTTATGCATTTGAATATACAAATGCACATACAAAACCACAATTTTTGCGAGTCTAATTTGTTTAGTCCTATAATTCCAGAAAAATATCAGCAAGCATAAATTGCATTTAAAATAGCAATATTCACTGAAAGCATACATAAACAAGTCAGCACCCATTATAATGACAGGAGCTCAAACTGGTCGGAGCTTTGACAAAAATCTGTCTAGACCTGTTCTTGAAAACAAGCACATCTAAAAAGATCAGAATGGCTTTTAAGCTCAAATGCCAGTTTTTTTGAAAATACACAACAGAACAAGTAATTTGGGGTATGGAAAGAATTGAGAATGACTGAGAGAGATCAGAAATAAAGAAGGTTTGTAAACAAATGTCTTCCTATTTTATCCTTGCAGGGTTTCCCCTTACTCTCAAGGCTTGATCTCAATCAAGCTATTCTTCAGGGCTTCTTAGGCTGCAGTAAACTGCAACATACACTTTGTTGTATTTCCAGGTAAAACGTTTCATGTGCTTCCTCAGAAGTCTCAGTCCCTGCTGCACTGCAGGTTTCCTGCATGCTCACTTCTATTTTCTTCTTACCCCAGACTGCACACCAGGAGTTTATTTCTTCTTGAATATGTCCATGAGAAGGAGCAATCTAGTGCCAGGCGGCTCCATCTGACCCTAAGTCAGGACAGGACAAACAAGAGTTTTCTCTCTGCCCAGCCACAGCCTTTTAAAGAATGCTAGAACATGCAAAGTAATAAAACAGACTCTGTCCATAATAATTGTACCACATACCTCTTCTATTAGTAATTCAGCTGGCAGGTTTTGACAGCAAAATAATATCATAGGATTATAGGATCTAGTTTTAAAGGTAAGAGTGTTCTAGAAACTGATGCTTAGACAAGTCAGGAGAAGTTTTCAGATTACACAGTTGAACAGAAGGCCAGAGTAGGTGCCAAAAGGCAGAACTTAAAAATTGGACAAAAACAGTATTAAGTACAATATCCATATTTTATGAACAAATCAATAGGACAGTTGTGCAGTTAGGTGAGACATCAACTTTGAGTTTCTTTCTATCTCTGATGAGTTGTTTTGAAAGCTTCTTAATACAGGTTAATTCTATAAAAATAAATAAATAAAAACAACCCAAAACAAAACTCAAAAAACCCCCACCCAAGCAAAACCTTCCATTCAGAATTCTAGAATTATAGTATAGTAACCATTCTTCCCCACTGTTGCTTACTTAAAATAATTATTCTTCTGCAAAATACAGTTCACATGCACAGAAATAGGCAATATAAATTGCGGATCAAGTTATCCAGTATGTAATGGTATTCCTTCCACTTAAAAAGGGCCATCTGATCTATTTACACTACATTTTTTACTACAGCATAGATCACATAAACCCACTGGACATTCTTATACCTTTGCCTCTAACAGTGAGGCACTTCTGTAAACAAAAGTTGGCTTTAGCCCAGGACAAGCCTCCACAGACCTGACAAGCCCAATTTTCCTAGGACTATCCCGCATTCCAGGAGGGTAACAGAGAGCCACATCCATTACAGAAAGAACAGCAAACAAACTACCACGTAACAACAAACATGAGCAATAAACCTGACAGGACGTGAAACTTTTCCTTTAGCAAAAGAAAGCAGAATGCATTTCATCCTCTAGTTACTCTTTACTGATGACAACGGTAGACCATAATATTGCTATCTGGAAACACAATTTGAGATCAGCTTGAGAAAGTCATCCAACTCCACCTGGCCCAGTTGACATGCATTTAAATTATATCCACTTAAGATGTTCTCAAGGAGCACTAGCTTCACGGAACAGATTTTGCTATAATCTTGAGATTCCTTCCTTTTCCTGAATCGCATACAAGCTGAAACAGTTAGAATCGTACAATGGGCAAGCCTGTTCAAATACATTTAATTTTTTTTTTCATCTACTGATAGGAGCAAGTTAGTAACTGTCTTGATCATTATTTTTATTTTCTGTCTTGTTACTTGTTTCGTCTCTTTCCCTTCCCTCCCATCTTAGAATTTTCCACTGATTTTATTTGCCTGAAGTTTGCACAGGCTATGGGAAGTGCACCAGCAATAGAATATTTACACACTACATTTGCTTTTTCAAGCTCTCACACTGTTAATGATAGAAGAATCTTACCTCAAACTTTTTTTAGCATACTGCTTAGAAACATTTTGAGGAGCTAGAAGCAAAACCACATTGCAACAAAATTATGTTCCAAAAGACTGTAACTTTGAGTTAAATAGTGAAGATGTTTTGTTAATATTGGTAAACATAATCTGACCCTGCTAGAGGTCACAGAGATGGCTACGAATAGGACAAGTCATTTCAGATAGCAAATGAAAACTTCAGAGTAGGCATGTTGGCAATTTGAACTCAAAATTCCACGTACTCTGGCTTGTTTTAAGGTCACCAGAAATGCTCACCGCAATCCTAGCTGGGGCTGGCTGACAGGAAAGGCAGCAAAGTTAATCACAGAGTGTAGAAGACACAGCCATTTTGAATCAACTGCACTAATCTGCCGTCATGTCTTGGGGCTTGATAGTTGGAAGTTCTGAAGGTATTCCTTTAAAAACTAACGGCGTGCTTTAAAAATTATAGCGCCTTAGGTATTTGGTCCTTTAGGCCTGGTTTGTCATGATGCCCAGTCTTTCCAAGGATATTCTCAGCTTTCACAGACCCGCTTTTGCTGGGAGGAGCAGGCCTTCAAATGCCGCTCCAAGTTGTTTCCCTTGTCCATAGGAATTACCGTATCAATGGTTAAAATTTTGACGTGATTTTCTTAAATCTCTCCCGGAAAATATATTTTATTTTATTCCCTCACTACTTTAATGTTTATCTTTGTCCCTTACTTTTTTTCAGCACTATACTGGGTGTCTGTGCCCGGTGTTGGCAGCAGGGGGCTGCAGAGGCTGCTGTGAGGTGAGGCTGGGGCTGCCCTGAGCTGGTTCCTGCCAGTTCCCGCCAGTTCTGGCTGGTTCGAGGTGGTTCCCCAACAGCCCCACTGCAGGGCACAGCCGAGCCCAGCAGCAACACTGGTGGTGCCTCTGGGAAAGCGTGTTGGAGACAGGGAAAAACGCTGCCCGGCAGGGAGGAGTGAGGGGAAACGTGTGAGAAACAGCCCTGGGAGCACCAGGGCCAGTGAAGGAGGAGGGGAGGAGGTGCTCCAGGCCGCTGAGCGGGGATTCCCCTGCAGCCCATGGGGAGACCACGGGGGAGCAGGCGGGTATTTCCTGAGGGAACTATGGACTGTGGAGGAGCCCAGGTAGGAGCAGGTTCTCCTAACAGGACCTGCGGCTCGTGAAGGACCCACGCAGGAGCAGGATTATGCTGAAGGACTGCAGTCTGTAGGGTCTGCAACCCCCCATTTCCTAGAGCCCCAGCCAAGGTCAACCCACCACAAGAAGCTACACTCCAGAGAATTACATGCTTTGTTTCTTCTGTCTGCTGTAGTCCAGTGAGAAAAGGCAGCGAATTAAATTGTAGATGGTCATATCAGCGTGTCAGTAGTGCATTATGAAATGAGGTCTCTTTTTCTTCATAGGCCAATGGAGACAAGGCTTTTTACAGGTTTTACAAAATACACAAAGAGCATTCGTACTGCGGCTGCTCTACAAGACAATGGGAAATTTGCACCATATTCATCACTATGTCATAACTATAATATCCATCGAGTGATCTAGCACTCGAAGTTCTAGAAGTTCTAGCACTTCTATTCGTGAGTGCCTTGGTGTTATTCTTTGACACCCAAGAAAAATGCAAGAACGCACTTTAATCCCTTTTTTGTTCTTCAAAGACCTGTCCAACAAGAGGGCTGAATCACACATTTTCATCTCAGTATGTTCAGTTTCTCCATTTTCTAACCAGAAGTTCTGTTCTATTTTGTTGGAAATATGTTTTCATTTTCCTGGAATTTTCAGACATTAAGCAAACAGTAGTTCTAAAGGAAAACTCAAACATATGGAAGTCCCAAGCCAGCAGTTACAAAGGTGTATGTAAGACTAAGCACATGAACACTATGTCTGCTTATGTCCTGCATTTGATGTGTGTGCACTTCAGGGATTTTTGCCCTCCTAGCTATTGTCCAGGGAGTCCTGATAAGGATATACAAGCTCTGTCCTCACTGAAGAAGATAAATATGAACAAGAGCAAAAAGGAATTGAACCAGAATCCTCAAGTACTTCTGGGACTTCCTGACCCAAGCATGAAATAACCTGACAACTAAAAGAGTTGTGCTCCTGATGTTGATATTAACCTCTAAAGTTCAAAAGAAAGAGGGCATTTCAGTGCAAGACTCTGATGCAGATTTAAGCTTTTGACAACACAGTACATAATCAGGGTCGTCTTATCTGAAATGAAACCAATTCTAAGAGGATGATTAAGTATCTGGAGACTGACCTGCTCTGCAGGTGCATCTTTTCAGAATGAGTATTGTCCTGCTCTGTTTACAAGGACAGGGTGCCTTAAAGAGGAAGCCCCTCAGCTCATCCAACTTGGTAACAGTCTCCATTCTTATGTGCACCATTAGCCCTTTATATTATGAAGGCCACCTTGTGAAAAGCTAGCTAGGATAAAGAAAGTATTTTTGAGGTCGGTTTTGGAGTCTGGCACCAATCAGACTATTAGAGTTTTGATGCCAATGTCTGTTACAATACCCAATATTGATACTCTTTCCTTGGACTTCCTTACATTTATGAGCTTTTAAGTTCCTATTCTATAAGCAAACTGCATGATTGGTGATGGTGGGGTTTTATCTGTTATCTCATTCCTAATTCTGTTCTGTTCCATTATTTTATTCTTTTTTACCCTGTTATGCAATTCCTGTTCAAATGGGACCTAACACAGAAGGACCATGGTCTATCACCGACATTCTTAATGCCAGGAAAACACCAACAGCAAAAACTGAACAGCAACTCATCTCCCAGACAGGTGCAAGATGATGCTTTCAAATCACAAATAAGAAGGGTATGCTTTCTCTCTTCAATCAATATTTGTATTTCATGAAGAGCAGCTATTTAATACTTTACCTTTTTTTTTTCAGTGAAAGAAAGATAGAGACAGAGAAGACATAAAAATTATGGATAAGTAGTTTAATGTCTCAGCAAAATATGCCGATTATGATTCTTGGCCTGGTAACTTGGACAGTGAATACTAATGAATCTGGAATCCTTATTTGCAGATTCCAGCTTAATCAATTTTTCTCTAAAGATAAATAAAATTAGAAGTACTATTTCTAAACCTATGAGAAAGTTGCCACCATGGGAGAAATCTCCTGGGAAGCTGACTTTTGCATGTGATTTGATATGCAATTGTGAAAAGATGCGCAAAGATTTTTCCAGTTATTCTTTACGCTGAAGCTTGAGTATATCTGTAACTTAAAGGTCTGGTATATTTTAAGGTAAGCTCTTCAGATTGTTGAGGGTTTTTTGTTGGTGGGTGTTTTTTTTTTTTTTAATTGGTTGTGGGTTTTTTTTGGTTTTGTTTGTCTCATTTGGGCTTTTTTTTTTGGGGGGTGGGGGTGGGTGGATGTTTACAATGTGGTAAATAGTTTGTACAAATTATTTTGCTAGCCTAGATAATAATTGAAGAAATCCATTCCCCTGTGGCAAACATGTCAACTTCAGAATTATTATAATTTATCATCTAGCAGCATTTTAGAAAGTGGGTTTTAATATTCAAATGTCTGATATGTGAACATTTGTGCATCTACTTCTAAGACTTAGAAGTTATATTCCACTCTAATTTATGACTGACACAAGGAAACTGTTTCTCCAAAATTAGAACAAGCATTCTAGAAAAATATGAACTGACTGAAAACTAACTCAACAGCTGCAATGAACTGACTAGACAATATGGATTCTTATATTTCCAGAGCACTTTCGAGACACTAACATCAGGGGAAAGTGATAGTAGACCTGAAAGTAAACATGACTTATGAAAATCAATAGATTAATATTTTTATTGAAACCAGTAGTTTCTAATCTAAAAAGAGAAAAATAAAAAGTCTGAGAATCTAAGAACTTTCATTTGAATTCATGGTTTCATTTTGATAATCATCTTTAAACATCAGAATTGGGCCCTCTAAACAAAACTCAAGAAGGCACATAGGGTACTTTCGGATATAATTTAAACCTGCTAGAAATAACTGACAATTTTACAGCTCAGGAAAAAACAGACAGCAACAATGAAATTTACTGAGAGATTGTTTCTATTCGGCATAAAAATGCACTAAAGAAATTGCATATAATTGAGAAGATTTGATGTAAATTCAGAAGTTACGCTTGTTTTGAAAGAGGATTTGGAGTATTTTCTCACTTTCTATATGGATAGGCAGAAATGGCAAAGTTTAGACCTTCCAGCAGCTTATTATTTTACACTATATAGAAACAATTCAGCCAACAAGTCCTTCAGAAAGCTAAAGACTGCCAAAATGGGAACCTGGGAAATACCTCAGCACTTAATAGCAGAGTAAGTGTAAGGCCCCATAAGAAATTTCAAATTAGCTGTAAATGGAGTTAAACACATCTGAATCACTTGTTAGCAGTTTGACATAAGATTCCTTCCCTTTCTAATAAGCTCTTATCAATTAATGTTTATTATTTTACTTCTTGTTATCAATCATTTGTCACAATTGCAAGCTCCAACAGAAATTTATCATTCAACACCACCTAAAAGCACTTTAATGGGGAGTGCAAGCAATCCAGATTTCTCTGGCCCATTTGTACAGTACAGGCCTGCTGTGCTCTGTCTAGGGCACAAAGAGTGCTTGTCTGGAAGCATCTGGAGAAATAGAACATTAATGTTTACTGAGTGTAATTACCAGTTGTGCATAGTTCAACAGAACTCATCTTCTCTTGACTTTCGAAGTAGGTATCACATCACCAGCACAAACTGTTGTTAGCTAATTATTCAAAAGAACGTGCTGTAAAAGCAGCTGCCATTTTTGAGCAGCATAGCGTGCAGTTTTATAACCGATTCTCTCTGGTACAGGTACCATTACCCCACTTGGGTTTAAGTCTGCAGTGGGTGCAGACACTGACTTTAGAACACAATAATAAACACGTCACCCTCCAGGCATGTTATCACAATTTCTAAAATCAGGTACTGGATATAACAGACAATACTTCTGTGACTTTGAGGATGGTTTAATCTTATCCTTTCAAAAAAAGCAAGGCCAATTGTGTGGAAATAGCATGCAAGGACTCTAAAGAGAGTAGTAGATATGACAAGTTGTAAGAGCAAAACTTTTCTAATAACATGAGAGATGAAAAGAACATTAAGAAAAAAAAATCAGTGCATTCCTTTGATTTTAAAAACAAACAAGAGTTTCATTTTGTAACAATTATAGAGATTCACCGCTATAGCACCAAGCCTGCTCCTCATATACTCCCCATACATACGCACACAACTTATGCCAGAGAAATGAACCATTACTTCTTGACTTTTGGCTTCACCCCAAATTGCCTTCATTTGGCCCTGTTTGCTTACAGTAAGACTAGCGAGTAGTCCATCTGCACACATAGATACCATAAAACATTTAACAGAGCCAAAAATTCACTTACAATCAATTAGCATACTTTCCATGGGAAAAACAAATCCTTTTTCAAATAGCAAAGTTTTCTCAACATTCAGATGATTTAGCTTAATTTGTTTTGAACCAATGATTAGCTAAGGTTTTTTTCTAAATCCTTCTTCCACCCATGATGACTTCAATAAAATTCAAAGTTGTGCAGATATTTTCCAGAAATATCTAGTGGAACTGTATTAAAATAGGTGCAGATAACATTATACTTTATCGGCAGGCTACCAGGAAGAAAAAATTATAGCCAGAACATTGTTATCATCTCAACTACTGTGAATATAACTGGTCTAAAGTCAAACGACCTTCACATATGTCCTCTTCATCAATCCGAAACACTACATTATTCTGTGTAACAACATCTGCTTGATACCTGGCCTGGACCTCTGAGCTCAGGTTGACAGGGAAAACCTATTCCCATCACCTCAAATCCATATTCATAGCTCAAAATACTGTCAAGTCCTCCCGTCGGATCTAATCCTTCAGTGGATTCCAGAAATACAAGAATTTTAAAAATGGACCTCTTCTTAGGGAAGAACATGCTACATGTGCAGGTTCTATACTGGAGACCTACCTACTGCCTCCTGATTTTTCTCTGCTTATGTGCTGCATGCTGTGCAAAAGTTTCCCTGTGCTTATTTTTCAAGTGGCTTCTTAGAGCAGAGTAGATATTCCCTTGAGTGTATTTTCTTTCTTTACCATCACTCTTTTCTATACAAACAACAGATTGCTCTGCTGCTGCCCTTTACATTTAGAGAAGAAAAATCCCACACCACAGATGTCTGGTGACGGGAGGAGGGTTGCTTCTTCCACAAACTTACTGGAGAGTCAGATAACTCCAGTCTTTCTCATTGTCCCTCTTCAGAGGATACAGGCCTTGAATTTTCCTCTTATCCTGATGATGGTTCTCAGGCTATAATTTACAGACCATTGTTAGAATGCAAGATAGTCCTAAACACTCCTGAGCTAGTCTGCAAATTTTCCTATACTATTTTTAATAACAATACAGTGATAATATTGCATAATTGTCTAGAAAGATTGAGAATTACTGGGGTTGAGCTTCCCAGGGAATTGTACCAGTTGCTTAGGAAAATGATGATAGACTAATAAGAGTAGTTTCAGTGCATACGCCACAAATTGCATTGTCTAGACTTAGTTTCATTATTCATTTTTTGTTAAAATATCTACTGTTTAAGAGAAGCAGAATTGTCATCTAAGCAAGTAAAATTAAGAGTAAGGTCACTTACATCCCTCACAAGAACATGAAGAATGAAATGCTCAGAGATTTAGTAAAGCTGAACCATAAGAGAACTTCTAATAAGGCTATGGAAGCCATATACTATCTAAAACTCTCTAACTTCTACTGCCATTTCAAAATGGTAACAAAGAAGGAAAAAAGAAAAATCCTTAGAAGAAGCACCTAAAAAAGTTTGTTCACACAGGAAACTTCCACCATTGTAGGCTGGAGCAAAAAATTAAAATGTTATAGTTATGCTACTTCCACAGTGACATAAAATAAACTGGAAAATAAATTACTTCATAAATGTCAGTACTGCTGATTAGACTGGTTCAGGATGTGTGTACACATACATAGTACCCTAAATAAAAGTATCCTCAAGGAGCAGCTTAAGCATACTAATACATAACAGAAGATGCAGACACACAAGTGTCTACAACGAAATAAAATTAGTAAAGGGAATGATGAGGAGGAATCTGTTTTTATTACTGAGATGATAAACATTTTTTCAGTGTTACTCAACAAGCATGGATAAATAGACAGTAGTTCTGCACAACACAATGAGCCAC
This sequence comes from Nipponia nippon, assembly GCF_047370975.1. Lineage (NCBI taxonomy): Eukaryota > Metazoa > Chordata > Aves > Pelecaniformes > Threskiornithidae > Nipponia > Nipponia nippon. Next base: position 17,584,348 of record NW_028262313.1, read on the forward strand.
ACCATTGAGCAACCAACTAAAAAAAAAAAAAAAAAAGGCACACATTCCCAGAATTTAGTTGGGTACTTCCCCCCACCACCACAATCTGATGTGTTTTTCTGTTCAGTTTTTGAAAAGTTTTCAGGAGCAACTTTTCTGTCCTAAGTAAACCTCTCTCTTGCTTCCTCCCACAACCCTCCTCAACAGAATTTAATAATAATAATAACAAACAACAACAACAACAACAATAATAATAATTAGAAGTATTATAATAGTAACATAATAATAATAGGCAATAAAAACAAGAAAGAAAATGAGGTCGATCTTTTAAAATATTCTGCATTATTTCCACAATTTCTATTTAAATCAAATAAAATTAGATCCTGGATTACAAATATTTTTAATTTTACATTTCCAAAATAAGTTCTTTCAACCATTTCAAGGCTGGGTGTTTTTTTGTTTGTTTGTTTCTGGATTTACAACTATGCTAAAAATCAATAATTTCCTAAAGATTTTGGTAAAACTAAAAACAAATACCCTCCCCCCTCCCCCAAATCTGTTGCATGGAGAGTCATAAGGGTTTAAAGATGTAATAAAGCAACAGATAGAAAATAATCTGATGACTAGCAGTAGAGGAAAGGGGCAGCACAGAAATGAAATTGTCACTATTAAAAATAATAATACATATATCCGAGAACTAGAATGTAGTTCAATTACATGGGCCGATAGTTATGCGTATAGAGAAGTCTAGAGGCTCATGAGAAATTAGGTGGGATTAAACAACCTAGGTATAATGCTGTAACATATGGTGACATATGTCACCATATCAATGATCTGATTGAATTTCAAAGATCCATTAACTGGCAAAAAATCAACATTAAAATTACCTCCACTAACAGAAATCTAGAAATCTGCAAAACACACATGGCTTTTCCTGTGGCTTCTCTTCAGATTTAAAACAATCTCTCTCGAATTCACTTTTGATGCTGTGTCTGTTGAGCAAATATTTCTTATTTCTTTCCTATAACAATTCTGAACAACTTCTGAAAGGATACATCCTCTACAGAAAAGTAGTTTTTGACACATCATAGAAAAAAGGATATATACTTGCATACCTCTATTCACCTCAACCCTCTTTTGGGGTTCAGGAGAAAGCACATTATGTGAGAAATATAAACTATCAGGTTTTTGTCGGTTGACATAGGACTTCTATGACTTTTGCCCAGTAGTCCATCCAAAAGCATTTTATACAGACAGAGCTCAAGGCTTAGTTCAAAGAGGCTATATAAACAAAAACACCTTCTGTCACAGGAGCATCTGTTACTAAAGATGAAATCTGAGATTTGCAGAGAACGCTAATAGTATGATATGTGTTTGTTTCAAACATATGCAAAGGGACATTTTTAGCTGCAGATTCCTCAGAATCATGTTAACCATAACTTAATTGTCGGGGTTTTTTGTCTGAACCACGCTAGTCCTCCCCACACTAGAACTCCCAGTCATCTTTCTCCCCATCTGAGTTAACCTGCTGTAAAAGTTCACTCCTCCTAAATGTGCAGATTAAAATTCAGTGTAACAAATACAGGCCACAGAGAAGAAATCCGCAAGAAGTGACAGAATAGCCTGGAGAGCCAGCTGCCTCTTGAAAATCCCAGAATTGAGAAGAATTCTCTCAAGCTGCAGAATTTCTCACTGATGTCAGTTTTTCTGTCCCTCCAAAGTCCAAAGATTACATGTTTTCAGGGTGAGATACGAAGCAGACATTCTCCTACTTGTCAAGTCACCTTCCAGACAACATAGTTGTCTGTGTGCAGAGGCACTAGCATCTTGAGAAGGAAGGATGACTCAGATCTACAGATATCATTAACCAGTGTCCAGCAAACAAGAAAAGTCAAGCAAACAAAAACCTATCCCACAGTCTTGAACAACATTTTTTTTTTCTGGCGTATTCTCCTTTAAATTCTTTGAATTTGTTTCTATCATAATCTATTCTTTAAGAACACATTTTGATATTTGCCGATGTGCAGAGATGCACAGTTTAGTAGTCAAGAAAAATGCAAGATTGACTGTTCTGGAGATATAACTTCTCCAGCCACAAAATAGATGGTAAAAATGTCAGAAGGATGAATCTCCTGATTATTTTGCCAGAGAACATTAAAGCTGTTCCAATATAAGATCCTCGAGCAGTGAAAACAAGCCATATTTCAGTTGCTAATACTATTTAGTTATTAGTTTCCCCTCAAAGACAAAAATGTAAAAACATTAATTTATGCCAAACATAACAATTCTACTTTGTGACCTGAAACTTTAAGACCGAAGAAAACATCAGTTGACACCATCTATGAAACACGGATGGCTTCGGCCATCTTAAACACATACACCCAGAGCCAAGTCCTTTAGCGTCTAATAATCTTATGTGAGTCCTCTTAATTTAATATACCTTCATGTGATTTAAATCAGTTTCTCAGAAAAATAATTTCTCTTTGCTTACTTCCCCTTCCCACTCCCCCTCCCCCCATGTTTTTACATGTGATTCCAGCTTTATGGAGGAAGATGACTGAATAACTTAACATACATATTGCTGTGCATTGCAGGACATCAAGCATCCCTTTGTTACAAAAATACTACATGTGTCTTGCCCAGATTTTTTTTACCCTAAAATACCTCATAAACAGTTAATCCAATAAAATAGTAGTGCAATACTGAAAGATTTGATTGTTTCCAGAAGTTTCAACTATTTCACTGCCAATATATTTCTGCTTTGGTTCATCAAAAGTACTGAGTAGCCTGCCAGAGACAGCTGTGAATTTGACAGGAAGGAGATGCTCCAGGAAGACTGTTTCAAATCCCCAAAAGAAGGGAGTAAGCAGTTTCATTTTGGAGTTATTTTCCTCCGGTTCTAAAACTAGTCTTCCTGTTTTTCAGAGAATTTTTCATAATGCCTTTCCTTCTCTAGAAGAAGTCAATGGCTTAGTCGATTTCCAATTTCAACACCCTTAACAGCCATTGACTTTTTTCAAAAACAAAAGCTTATTTAAACCTCTGGCTATGATTTCTCAAACTACTAAAACCGTGGTCAGCAGCCCACACCACAAAAATAGCTTTTCTGCTTCCTTACCCTCTAACCACTTGGTGATCACAAGTCTGCCGACCTTGCTATCTTCCTTTGCCTCTCTGTTCTCAGAGAAATGTTGGGTCAGGAAGTTAAAAAAATATAAGAATTTTCTTTTTTATCATCAGTCATTGTATACCTCTGGGATTTAAGGGACGTTAGCTACAAGCCATACTTTCACTACAGAGAAAGAGAGAAGGCAAACGTCAGAAATAGATGAAGTGACAGAATAAAAGCCAGTAAAGTGCTTTGATGACAAAGGTTATGCAAGCGTGAAGGAACACTCTTACACTCCTCATCAGTAGGGAGGAAGGGACTTTGAAGCACAATTTAATGGCCAAAGAGAAGTCATGAACTGACCGAAAGTTTCAGTTTGGGCACGAAGTACAACAGTGACAGAATACACAATGCTACCATATATCACACCCTGGACAATTCTGGCATGCATAAAAAAAGAACCTGATAAAGCAGCAGACCTCTTAAAACATGCAATTTTCATGCCCCAACCACAGACATGCAGCTATTCAGCACTGACTGAATACCCTAGAACCTTTTTCTCCAGAGAAGGCAGGCTCTGCTGTGCGTTTTACAGATTCATAAGCAAGAACAAATCCAGCACTGAAAAGCAGACAATACATGCCAGATTAGCAGAATCAGGAAAAAAAAAAAACACGAATATCAAATATATCAAAAATTGATACTAGGATATTTTTTAAATCACTTAAAATTAACAAGGCATTCTTTATCCTGCAGTCTCTCTCTAGAGATAAATTTTAAAAATGGAGAGCATGCTGAATACTGTAAATTAAATTAAAATTAGGTATCTTACTCTACGTATTCTTCAAAATATTCACTTGGAAAAACGTGTTTCTTGTTAAAACCAAAGTTATACAGGTCTGTTTTCTTTAGAATATGCCATTAGGCCACTGCTCGCTATCTCATGTTTTCCTTCGGGGACAGCATATTCTCTACTCCTGTATCATAGACATTTAGCAGCGCATATGAGACTCGTATGACGGCTCCCCCACCTCATGTGCTGCAAGAGCCCTTTTCCTGATCCAGAGCTCCACGTGCAAGATGCAGGCAGAAGAAAACCCAAAGAAAGCTTGTAGTCCCCAGACACATCCTTACCCCCCTCTGTTTCATCCATGTGTAATCCTGTCTGCCTGATACCATACGGACTAGAGAAAGCCTCCAGAATAAAACCCTAAAGCTGTCAGCAAGACTTGTTCCATCAGTCTCTGTACCACCCCTTAAGCAGTGAGGTTGTCAGAAACTGCTAATGAAATCCTTTCCCCCATTTAATGAACATGGTAAACACTAGATGGAAAATATCACATGGAAGCCACTAAATCAAACACAATTTGCTTACTTAGCAACAGCATGGCAATGAAAAGTTTTGAATACATAAACTTGTATATAAATATAAATAATAGGAGAAAAAGAACCTTTAAATCGTCCATAAAGTTCAATGTCAGCTCCTGTTTTCCAGACCCTGATTTATAAATCTAATATTTAAATTTCAAGCACACACCTTCCACAGAAAGGAAACAGATCATGTGAAAGAAAAAAAACAGAACAAAAAAAACCCCAAGCCACAAAACCCCAACCAAAAAAACTCAAAACCAAAACAGGTTGTTAAAGCAATTTTGGTCTCCCATATTTTTGTTTCCTTTAACTTTATGGTTGCAGTAGATTTTTAGGTCATGTTTCTAGATATAAGGGGCTCTCTGGATAAAAATCACTTTTATTCATAAACAAAATTACATAAAAATCAAATGCAGATTATATCAACTTCTCTCCCAAATTATCCCATAAAATAATTTTGATAGATTTTTATAAATTTTTAAGTAATGTTTACTTCTGAAATGTAGCAATGGCTTATGATGTTTCTTTGATCTATACTGAATTTTATCTATTTTTATTGTACTATAGAACGCACCTGGTTCATATATTGACATCTTCTGATGTGCTGAAGTCTTCATATAATTTTTGTTATGATTCATACTTAAAAAAATGGATAAACAAACATATGGAGAATATTTATATACCCGTGTGCAGCAGATCACAGGTAAATTCAGTCAGTAGTTCATAAATAATAGAGAACAGAATTCTGATTGAAAACAACTTTTCCTGTGACTGCATGCATCTAAAACTAACATTACTTACACCAGTAACCTGTGTTCTCAGGGAGATACAGTCTGTATGTAAATTCTCCTATAGACATACTCATTCCCTAGCACATGTGACTTCAAAGTTTTGCATGCATACAAGATACACTTTGCTCCCTTCCTTCTACTCAGCACAGAAAATGTAAAAGGGACCACATCCACTGGCATTTCCATTTCTCCCTGAAAGAGGCAGGGAAACAACTAAGTGTCAGCTATAGGTCTCAGAGGATAGGAGCGACAGATAAGCAGGACTTCTTTTTTCCAGGTAGAGTCCAGGTCTATGCTCTCACACTGTGACATGCACAGTTGCTCTTCACAGTGTACATACACAGCCCCATTCCTGCAGAGAAGATAAATCTTGCCCAAAATTCAACAGCACTTTAAAGGTGACCAGTCCTTCACAGATCACTGGACCTAAGCCAGAAAAGCATCCAGGTGAGCTTCTCATCTCCCAAAGGAAGCATCTGTTGCAAAGAGTTTTGTTGGCAGAGGTGATTAAAAAGATCTCTGCCAATGTCTGCTCAGTTGAGTCACCAGGGAAACGAACCCTTGATAGCTGCAATCATCTCAGAAACAAAACAGAACTCTTGCACTGAACCTATTTGAAGCTTGAAGGAATGATGATAATAGCAGTTCTCAAACAAGTGGCCATCACCAGGGCTGTAACAAACACCTGGAACATGGGTGAGAAAATGAGCTAGGAATCTCAGAAGTAGCACAAGGACAGAAAGCAGCCCTCTGAGAAAGCTTGTAAGATTCAAAGAGAAAAGGAAACAGCATCAACAGCATCACGCAGCAAGAAAACTCAAGAAGCTGGGCAGAACTGAAATGGTGGCAGATGTGTTCCCCCTTTCATGGCACACAGGGTAAGGGAGGGAAAGGAAGACTTTCCAGTCTCCCAAAAGAGCACGCACATGTATCCACTGGGAGAATGCACAGACTTTGAAAGAGAAGAGTTTGTGACATAGTGGTTAAAAGATCAACATAGAACTATTACTTAATTATGTTAGCATATGCACTTATACAAAATTCTGTACGTCATATATAACATATTTACATGTGCTAAAAATAATTTAAAGCATTGAAATCTTGAATCATGTGCCATACTAAATTTTGATGCAGCTTAATAACAGAGCTGATAGCAAAGACTTGTTCATACCTTTATGTAGTATCTTTTAAAGTAAACAAAAAAAGAACATAGTAAAGTTCCACAGGTTTTATCATCATTTTTATGACCTGATCTTATTTTCAATTATGTTACCAAAATCTGTTGCTTCTCCTCCCCCCTTTCTTGGTTAAATAATCAGTTACCATGGAAACAAATATATTTCTGGTATGGACACCAATTTGTGACATCAACATTAATGTGAAATGTCTCCTCTTTCTGTAGATACATGAGGACAGCAGTGACCATGAAATATACTTCATGTTATAAACAGCTTCACATTGTTTGTGATGACAAAGAATATTAGCTTTGGATAACATTGCAAAGCTGTGCAAATAAAATAAGAAAAATAAATTACAATTATTCCTCTTATTTTAATGGAAATGGGCTTAGATTACATTGAGCAAGTATTTAATCTTCCTCAATTTACAGCTATTTTAACAAACTAATCACTTTTGAAAAATGAATCACAATCAAATCTACAAAAGAGGAATCAGGTATCTGTTGGACCTCCAATGACAACAAGGTACGTGGCTTTTTCATTTCAGCTACTTCATAAAACCTGTCTGGCTGGTGAAAAGAAGTTGTCTATAATTCCACCTCAGGAGACTTTGTTTTAAGTGAGTAATCAGAGCTCTTTCATCAACTCCTCTCACTTGAAGACATAAATGGCCCTCAGAAATATGGGGCGCAGAAGCACTCATGTCAACGTTTACCCTCACAGGTATTCCTATGCAAATAAATGCATACTACTAGATGTATGAGAGTTAGTCCCATGAGTAAGAATGTGCAAGCGTACCCCTTAATTAGAACATAGCTTCCTGTCATTTAAAAACTATTTCATATGCAGATACAGTAAGAGACATCTAAATGAAAAGGAACGTCAAAGTATGAAACTATGACTGAAAACCGACATGGCTTTAAGGCTGTAAATACTACCCTGTGTTTTCAGAATCATAATAGCGTAAATACGGTACTTAATTATTATTTTTTTTTGTCAAGGGAAAGGAAAGACATAATGATTGGGAAGGTATAAAAGAATATAGCAAAGAAGAATCATGTTTTGGATTAATTTTGCATAAGTTCTCTTTAAAATTTTTAAAGACTCACGATTTGGCGTAGTTTTCTCAAGCTTAACCATTTCTATCTTCCAAATATGATGCTTTACATTAGCTTGAATTACCAATTCATTTAGAGTATCTTCCCTGTAACCTATGTAAATGAATAAACTGGGAAAAGAAGAGTAGAAAGAAAAAGGAAGCCAATGAGAAATTTTTAAAAAAGCACAAGTTCTACTGTTTAGTCAACATATTTCTTCAGAAGCTAAGAAAGTGAATTTCTCTAAAGGAACTAGAGACAGCAAAAACGTTGTATATAACCCATAGTGATGCAAGAACAAGATAAGCGTGTGCCTGGATTGGAGATCCCAAATAAATTCTCATATGATTTTTTTTTTTTTAAATAATGGTTTTAAAATAGCTTAGTCACTCAAAAACACTTTTGTGTTAGCTTGATTAAAATCTACGGAAAAATTAAATATATTTCTTTTCAGACATTTTCAATTATGGCTACAGCAAGTTTCCCATAAATATGTTCCTTTAAATTCTATGTTTGTTCTATGCCATCATGTAAATCCCAACATATTAGACACCCTCAGCTGCCAATACCCGTAAGCTCATTAATGAAGAGGATCATGGATGACACACACTTCAGTAAGTCCTCGTTTTCCCCCTTTGCTACTATTGCCAATAGTTAAAAATCTGCCTTCCCTTCCACTCTAGGCATTAAGTATGCATTATACAATTCATCCAAATATTCACACCTATCTATCTATACCATGCTTCACTGAACCTTATTATAAGAACCCCCAGCCTTCCATGAAAGAGTAAAGCAACATTCACCCACACTTAGTTATCTCTGCCATTTCCTTTCTGAAAGAGAGACAGTATCATAAACTGGATAACGAACTATTAAGACAGCTCAAGCACCCCTGCCACTGCATTAGAAAGAAGATACCTGGAAGTTGCATAAGGCAGAGTGGAAAGAAGGCGCCAGCCTGCCAGCACGACAGTAAGAGACAGGCAAAGAGAAACATTAATACACAGCAGATCAACAGCTGGACTTCACCTTAACCAGCAGGAAGAAATCCTCTAACACAGGCTATCACACAAGAGTTGGGAAATGTAAATTGTTTTCTTTACATCGTTTGAGTAATTATCCAAAATGTGTGGCCTTATGCAAATTAAAAGAAAACAGAAATTAAAACTAATTGTTTTGCTAAAGTATTGGACACAGTAAAACCTTTAACTATCTATCCAGACAAATCCATAATGAAACTTTCAGATCAAAACTGATTTTTGCAGCACTACGTTATACGGGTTCTAACTCTTTCAGTAATCAACCAACAATTAAGAAAGAAGATTAAATGCGTAAGCTAGTACATACTAGCAATGACAGGACTACTCATGTGGTATATGGTTGCAAAAATGCAAGCACTTAAACAACAGCAGCTCAATAAGTTTTTGTTCTTCAACACAAAGTTACCAATGTTCAGCTGAAGCCCATTTTACTTTTGCATATGATCTTCACCCTGAAATGTGACCATCGCATTTCAGCAGGGTGATTATTTCAACTGCTCTCTCAATCCTTTGGTTACATTCACAGAGTAACTACATTCAAACTGTGACCAGGGTGAACTTGTTAATGGGATAATAATATCACAAGTGAGTACTTATGCATGCCCTGATGTCTACCTCAGACCTGCAACCTAATAGAGTAAAGGTTTTTAGAGATACTACAGAAATATCTTTATTCACCAGAAACTGTCTCTAGATGTTGTTAGAAGGGCATTTTAGATTTTTTTGCCTGCTTTTCTAAGACAAGACAGCTGACACAATCACACTGTGAAGTGCAAATTGGCAGCTTAAGCACCCATGACACTGTTGGATGTCAGTCATACTTGATAACTTTTGAGCTGATTGACCAATTATAACCAATATGACAAAAGCACCGCAGCTTCACAGACCATTAAATTCCTGATTGGGGATGTGGGGGGAAAGGGACAGGGAATTAGCAAAGCGATAGAGATATAATATCAAAATTAGTGCTCCTTGTCACAGGAAAGGTTTCCATGTCAGCCCAATAGTTCCCTCTTCAACTAATCAACATTTAATTAACTGGAATTAATTATGGTGTTTGTTATCTATCATTCAGCTAGAACATGGGAAGGGTTTGAGAATGCTGTGGAAGAAGTGGCAATTGGAGGTGGGAGGAAATGCATGAGCCTGAGAAAATAAGGAATATGGTGCTGAAGTGCAAGAGACTAACATAAAAACCGCAGGAAGCCCAAGTCCATTAGTTCTCCTTAGGCGCAAATCAATTTTGTAATCATCTGCCCGCCAAGCACTCCAAGATGTTTCACAGCTAGTTTCTTCTCATAGAGAAAATCCTCTATGGAACCCTATTAAAAGCAGCATTTTTAAAACTAAGTCACGGGATAAAAATATGCTGATAAAAGATGCAGACATGTGCCGTCATTATCTGTCACATGCCTATCTCATTGTTTCAGAATTCCCTCACTCATCGCTTAATACCACGCTCTGCTAATCATCATCAGTCTCATAGAGTGACCAAGTTCAATGGGCAGCAAAACAATTTTTCCTCTCAAGAACTAATGTAACAAAGAGAAGATAGGTGCAAGGACTTATGAAATATACAGATTTGTACAAAGAGAAAGACTATATAGATTATGAAGGACAGAAGGCAGGAGCAGAACCATCAGGCTCAGCAGTCGGAGTAGATGCTGGTATTTCAGAGGCTGAAAAGCCACTTCACCTACAAGACTGAATGCCTGATCATTACTCCTCCCTCCTCCCCCCCCCCCCCCCGCCTTTGTTTATTGTCAATTAATTTGTATTCCTTTGAGGGAGGCAATGATGATAACAATGAAAATGTAACTATTCAGGAAGAATGCTCATGCTAATGGATTAGCCTTTCATTGATGAATTGGCTGAGATATTTTGGAAAAATGGTTCATTCCAAAAGAGCCGGACTCTGCCTTGGCCCACTGGGGATGCCATTCACAGGACCCTGTGGATGGGCAGAGTGATACTGAAGTTTTATAGGGAATAGTCTCTGGAAGCTGAAGTCCTAAGAAAAGACTAGTATGATAAGTGATGATAGGATGATCGGATAATATAGAAGCTGAGGAAGGTGGAATAATACTGAACATGATAATGCTGATGTTCCTGAGAAAAAGAGACACTGGCCAGTGACTGGGCATATGAATGGTGCCTCTGCACTTGCTTATTCTCAGCTCTTCTCTCTGCCCACCAGCAGCCATGCAGCTGCACTGTATGAAGGGTACAAGACAGCCCTTCCAATGCTACTCCCCCTGCCGCCCCCCCAAAAGAAAACCCCACCACCAACAACAAAAAAAACAGGTGGAAAGGTGTGAACAGACCTCTCAGCATGCGCTCAGGACTCTACACTGATCTAAATATCTCTATGTGGGAGCTCCTTTATATGCCTCCCTTGCCACTTGCTCTCTAAAAATTCTCAGGTATTCCACAACCGGCATTTACATCACAGCGATGATATACCCCACAAGGCCTTCATTTCCATTTTGGATTAAGCTAGTTTATAAGGAGCTCAGTGGGGCAAATTTCCTTGGCAGAAATTTAGGTGAAGTTCAATTCTACCAAGAGAGTGCTCAGTACTTGCATGTGAAATATTTATACATGGATGAGGCATATATTTTGACACAAAGAGAACCAGACACAGGCAAATATCTATGATCTGCCATCTTAAGTGGAGGAATAATAATTCCATTTCCTTTTGGACTATAGTCTGTTTGACAGCTCAAGCCTAGAATCCACAACACACTGACACTAAGCCAAACTGTCACTCTGACATTTCTGTGTCTGAGAAATCCTGAATCTCGCAGGTAAACTGTGAAAGCTGAGAAGCAGGGAGTGAAAGTGTGAGGCTCATAACTACGACAGTAGACAAACTCTAAAGAGTCACTTTGTATGACCTCTGCTTTCTTATAACTGAGGGCAGCATAAAGCTGGGAAAATAGGAAGGAATAAAAATCCACAGAACTTTCTGCAGACAGAAGAAACATATGCTCTACATAGTAAAAAAAAAAAAAAAATTACTCATATGTGGTAGACTAGATGAGACAGACATTATTTAAAGTGAAATATACCCTTTAAATGTAGATAAAGAATGCAAGAAATACATTTATGTTGTCATTTTTATACACTGTTGAGCAGGCAAGAAGGAACATATTACAAGTCTGAATTTTCTCAGCTGATTTTTCTTTTGTACTGGTAGGGAAGGAGAATGTATGGGGGCTTTCTTATGGTGAAAAGAAGAACCAAGACCTACTGACCTCTATAATTACAATTTATTGATTTAAGTGAGGTGCTTATATCCTGGCAGCACATTTAATGTTGGTAACGTTTACATAATCAGATATATCTCTTTAAGATGACACTCACACTCTCAATATTCCTCGTTTCTCAAAAAGAAAGAAAAAAAGCCCTTTTAGTTTAATGTACACACTAGGAAAATTTTAGCACTTCAAAGGAGCTAACAAATGCAGCTCAAGAACACTACAGCCTAGAAGACAAATCACATGCCCTCTCAGAGCCCAAGTAAAGCTGAGGTTCCTCAGACAAAACAGAAGCACAAAAGCACATCTTATCTGTAGTGACTCTTTATCACCTCATTTATACAAAACCTTCCAGACACAAAATAGCTTCCACTAAAAAGGAGAAGGGCTCAAAATATTTACTGGAAGCATTAAGGACCAGCACTTCAGGAGACGTATTTTGTCAAGTCAATTAATCCACTACAAGAACAAGTAAAATTGTCGGGAAAACAGAGCAAGTCAGTGACTGGATTAAATGTTTATTTTAAGCTATTTATAAGCATAAATTTGTGCATTATATAAAACCAGAGAATATGCCCAAAGGCATCAGTTAATATTTCATGAAACACACCAGCATTTTGTACCGTATAGGACCGTTCACCTAAGAATATCCAGATGATGTTCACAAAGAAAGGAAAAGGTTTATTATCCTTTTATTAAATATAGAGAAATTAGGCATAAAACCACAAAAAGTCTTGCAACAGAACAGTGAAAGAATTAGGAACAGATTTCTACCTTGAATTTTTGAGCTGCTATTCTTAAAATATGGTGATTTTTCCTAAAAACCTTTGAAGAAAACTCTGACACAGCTATACCCGGTTTAAACAAACAAGGCAGTCTGATAGGAGTATATCACTTCCTAAAACTGTATTTTCTAGATTGGAATTCATAATCTCTTTTACTCCAAAAGGACATGAGGCAACAAGCAAAAATTAAGACACAAGTTCCATCTGAACACAAGAAAATACTTCCCCCCCCCCCCCTCCCATGTAAGGGTGGTCAAACACTGGAACAGGTTTCCCAGAGATATATTCAAAACCCTACTGGGCAGTCACAGGCAACGTACCCTACCTGACTCTGCCTGAGCAGGGGAGTTAGACATGATGATCTGAAGAGGTCTCTTCCAACCTTAGTGACTCTGAAACTTGTGATGAAGCAGACATCAGTCATCCATTTACCATCTCTGATATTTTTCGGCCTTGACCAATATATGGTATATAGAATATGATTAATATAATATAATATCATTAATAAAAACTGAATGCAGTTTCCTCAAAATTCCGAAGTGCCAAATCTTTCCAAAGTTGAATTCACTTAAACAAACAAAAACCCACCCCCATCCCAAGCTGCACGCAATTGTTTCAAGTTCTTAATATTCTTCAATAATGTATGCTTCTCAGTATTCTGAAATTCACTCTGGGTCTCCGAGTTTTACCCCAAATCTGCAGAGAAATTTAGGTGCAATTTTGTAATCATATTTTGCAAAGTACAGACTTTTCATTTGCATAATCTTGTCCAAGTAATCTGCTACCTCCTACTAAAGATTTTGTATGCAGTGTTTGTACCCAAGTTGGCTTTCCACAATACAATCACCCAACCTTGAATTTTAAAACCAGTTTATTCATGTAAGCAGTCTTACAATACACATTTTACAGGGGAGAGCTGTCAGGCATGGAGGAGCTGAGTAACAAGCTAAATCAGCAGTACAAATAGGAGCAGTAGAACTACCTGCTTCAACAGTTTGAATAATTGCATGATGGATGAGGAATGGAAGAGGTGTATTTTCCTTAAGCAACGATGGAAGGTATCAGAACAGACCGAAAAATGAAATTCTCTACTGATCAGCAGAACTAGTCCAATTTCAGGATCCTCATGCCGCTATTCCTTTACCCTTCAACATAACCTAAAGACCATCTGCAAAGCAGAGGAGAAAATGCATAGAAAAGTTCCAGGCTCATTAAATTCTTGGCCAGAATGGACAGAAATACCTGCGGGTGAGTACTACTGGAAGAAGAACTTGAACTAGTGACCTCACATGAGCAGACGTATACTGCACCAATTCCCAGAGTTAGAATTTACAACATGACCCAACCTGTTATTTCAGCAGCAGCAACCAAGAACCTTAACTGGCAAACAAATACATGTATTTTAATACTCACAAGATATCTCAGACTGTTCAACATATCTATGATCAAATATATAAAACAAAATATATAACTATGCTTGCAAGATCAGCATCTAAGTGACTAAACTCAGTATTTAATTTAAATCAACTTCAAGGAATGAAGGTCACAACAAAGGTTAGCAAAAGTTTGTTAATGTTTTCTAGAGCTGAGTGTTGTGTGAAGAGACTCTGCTAGGCTGCCAAGTTGTAGAGCAAATTTGGATTATTAGGAGTTGATAAAGAGTGACATTTTGTGTTCAGGAAGCATATGACAGAAACTGCCATGCACCTTGTCACACTGCAGAGACTACAACTGCTGATAATGCTGAAAAAAATGATATTGAATCTGTTCCCAGACACATATGCACAAAAAAAAAATCCATAGTAATGTCTTCAAATCAACAGGTTATTATAAAAAGAACTATGTATTAGTGGCCTCAAAATTTTAATATTTCTATATTTTATTCACCAAAAGTAAAATAGAACCTGCTCACATGCTATGCCCTTCTTCACTTTGCTTGGAAATACTATACCAAATTCTTTTTTAGCTCTCATGGAAACAAGCTCTGTATCTTGAAATGACATTTGGCACTAGACAGAAATGCATGCATTGAATAGAATATATACATGATTATACAAGTAATATTTGCAACTATTTCTGTTTATAGCTGGCTATACACAAACAAACAGTCCAGTGCTCTGAAACATGACACCATACAGAAAACACAGACACACAATAGCTCAGAAAGTATACAGTTTGTATTTCAGCCTCTTATTTTTATTATAGCTCAACGCAATTGAGAATTTACTATATTACAACACAAAAATTGGATTCCAAGTAATTTTTAAACCAAGCCAGATAACTGGAGTATAGCAGGATAGTTCTGAGTTTCAAGTTAGAGTATTCACCTAACATCTCATATGCATTGGATTTGTTTTACCACGGGTTGCTCATGTAAAACTTCAGTAGGACTATCCTGAGAACACAAATGTATTACTGAAAAAATAACTTAGAAGCTGTGATCCACCTTTACATTGTGGAGCCTGTCTATAACTGGACACTTCAGAAAGACCAGGCCCATATGACCAGTGAGTCAATCTTCACAATTCACCTAAACTTCCAGATGGAAGACAGACTCGAGGAAAACTTAAGTCTTCTGTAGGCAAGTAACAGTAACTCTACATCATGCACCTTTGTCAAGACCAGCTGAAATCTAGGTCGTCCATTTATCGGGACTACAAAGCATTTAGCTGATTAGAAGCATACTGGATTCTCCCCTACGTGACCTATTTTATGAGTTTCCACCAGTACCGAGCAAGCTTCTAAATTAAGAAGTAATCTTAATGCTGCCTTTCAAGCTCTTATTAGTGTGCTAGATTTATTCCTACACAAAATCTTTCTTTAATATATGGTTTAGTATATGCTGCTATGAAAAGATTTTTAAAGAATCCAATGAATCTTTTACAACAGACTATGCAACTTCAATCAGCTCATATTAAAACATGATTGTTGTAAGTACAAAATGAATTAATATGGTAAAGTTCTGTGTACTACATTAAGTTAAAGAATATTTGGCAGATTTGTATTTATAGCAGAATTACACAGACATAAATTCGTTGGACAATAAAACGTCTACACATTCAGTACACTGCAACTCTATTCCATTTATGTAATGATTTGTAGTTTCTAAAAGTTGTTAGGCATTCTAAAAGCCAAAGTATGAATGGGATTACAATCTATCCTAAAATTTACTGCATTCAGTAAAGTAGCAGAGCACTCAGGCTTTGAAATCATGTACTGCAAAGGCTGTTTATTCCGCACATAAAGTCTTTCAGGATATTGTGTGGACGAAGATATAAAGGCTGCAGTGGAACAGACTGCTAAACAGCTCAAATATTAATTTATTAGCTTCCAAAGTTGTGTTCAGAGAGTGTACAGAATGAAATAAAATAAATGAAGGATTGATTAATAAAAGAGTACAAGAATCTGGCATAACTAGTTGGCTGTTCTGCAGTTTAGAGTTTGAGTATTCCAAGGCTGTGAGTTATGTGAATGGAAGATGAATGTGAACAAATGGATTTATAAAGTAGATTTTTTAATACATATCATTAAGGCTATTTCATTTCTCTACACTTATATACACAAAGAGGGTAAAAGCAAGTAGAAGAGTTTTAAGGAGAAGATATTGGAACAAGAAAGGGAACAGGAAAAGCAGCTTTGTAAAAGATTATTTCCCCTCCATTAACCTGCCTAAATACCACGGATTTCCTCCCCTCTCCAAATTTAATGATGATCAAGAAGCCATATTCTTGCTTCCACCTACTGCTTCTTCCATATATTCCTTGCATCATGAGCAGAGGGAGAAGAGTACAAGCTTTGTACTCATGCTGGTGTACCTCCCCCAAATATCTGAGAATCTAAGTCCTGAAAACCAAATATCCATTTCTAAAACAACTACGATAAAAGTTCTTCTAAAAGGCAGCAGAGTTAAATTTTATCTATTGAGGCAGAAGCATCCATAAAGCTTTGTATTTATGACTTTTAACATTGTTCTAACACCTGAACAGCTGGGGGGCTTTTGTTGTCAGATTTTGTTTTGGTTTTGTAGAGGTTACATAACAGGCTTGAATACTAACTACAAAGTAATACTACAAAATAGCAACCTTAACATCCTTTTAATTATGTAAACATTTGAAGAAATACGCATTACAAGTAGACACATTTACAATAGTTTCTTCTATCCTGAAAACTCCCATAGCAAATGATCTTAGGTATGGTATCGTTTCTACGTAGGTGTTCTGTATTTGAAGCTGGAAGGTGAGGAGGAGGAAGTAGAGGTGTGTTCTGCCTCAGCTTAACTCCAATTACAAAGAAACCTGATCCCATAACTTTTCAGCAAGCAGATCTCTAAGAAATTAGACTAAAAAGCAAAAGCAGAGAGGCAAGGGACTTGCCCAAAGGAACAGAACTCTAGATCTAGGGTGAAATAACCTAAAACTCAAGTCCTGTATTTTAGCTACAAGAACATTTTTCTCTCTGAAAATTAATGATGATTAGTTCTAAATGAAGCATAGTCTTCATTGGGTGATTTTCTGTACCCTGCAGCTATGAACACTAATGAGACAGCCAATTAATATTAAGAATGCTGCTGGCTTCTGTAATATGGGCATCTGTGTGTCAGGAACTGAACTGACAGGCCAAATCATATTATGTGTTTCACTGAAAAAAAAAAAAAATCAAAAGAAATCTTTGCGCAAACGTCTGGTTGGAATCTGTGATCTGGCCCATAAACATCTTCAGACCTCTCTAGAATCAAAATAATAAAATTTTAGTGCTTTGCAATGGCAACACCTCAATCCTTTAATAAAAAGCTACTTCACAACATGAATTGTATATTGGAGATGTACTTCCAGTTTAATGAAATGAGTCCATAATATATCTACTATGTAACTGAACCAACAAGCCTGCATATTCAGAGGCACTGGCTGCATAGCTAAGACCCTTAGTAATCCCCTACCTCTGATGATATGATCTCTTTTAAAAAAAAAAAAAAAAATACTATCTCTAACAGTAATTCCTGTGCAGTTGATACCTTCTGGGCCAAAGGAAGATTGTACAGCATCTGTTCCTTCTGTGCATACACTAAAGAAAACGCAGGAGCTGAAGACCACAAACTTTCAAATTGCAGGTGTGAAGAGTATCTGGGAATAGGCACTGTGACTGTCTCCAGAATTGAGGCACAAATGTCTTGAATTATGCGCACCGAGATTCCTGTACTGGACATGTCAACTACAGGAGTTTTTTTTGCAACTATGCTATATTGCAAATTATAAGATTCGCCATATCAAGGCACCGACAGTTTTCTTTTTCTTGCAGGAAACTGGGCCAAGGTACTGTATCAAGACAGTCTGTTGAGTCACAGAATACTTCTATATGCCAAAGCATCAGAAGTAAAAAGACAGGAAATCTTTAGCTGCTAGAGATATTTTTGGTTTGGGTTTTTTTTTTTTTTACAGCAACAGAAGACCAACTCCCAACGCTACAAAGAAACCAACTTCAAGCAGAAGACTGCAAAAGAAGTGCTATCAAAAGCCAGTTTGATGGGAGAGGCTTCTTGTTTCTTACTAATATGCAGCTACACTCCAGACAAAAGCAACATAGATGCTCAGAGCAGTCATATTCACCGAAATTTGTCTAAAAGTAATAATTATTTGCCAGCATACTGTTCCTTCTTAGAAGTATACAGAAGCCATGAAAATGTCTGTCTGGATACAATATGGGAAGTTTCCAACAAGAAAAGCCAGGCTGTACCAAACACATGCCATGTGCAATGATAAGGACTGACCAATTCCTGTGGATAGCCTGTATAAATTATGAGCACAACAGTCAGTTACACACCTTCTAGAACAAGCAACCATTAATGAATTGCACTAGAAATATTGTACCATAATTGACAAATCAGATCTCTTCATCAAGTATTTAGAAACTGCCATAAAAAAAAAAAAACTAGAGCAAAGTCTGTAATTTATGTCTTTTAAAATTATATCAAGTTATTATCATGGTGTATTAGGAGTAAAGAAATTTAATAATGATCCAAAAGTTCAATATTTGCCAAGGACTGTATCAAGAAATCCAAATAATAAAGTATTTTTCTAACAAGATTTCTGGATGATCTGCAGAGAAAACTTGTGTGAAAACTGCATGCTCAGTTGCCCGGATCATTCTAAACTACATGTCAACTTTCACTGTAACAACAAAAAAAGAAATCCAGTGAATATGGTTCCCTTAGCAACCAGTAAAATATTATCTACGTCATTCATATTAACATTATTTACAGTACCCTCTAAGAGATACCAGTTCATAAAAAGCATACACATTCCTCATTACACAACTTGTTACCTTTGAAAATTCAGTGATGCTTTTAGTTTAAGCCCTAACATTTCCATTTACTACTGTCCTGCAAAAACTATATCCTGCCATTTTGTGCCAAACTTAATCTCCTTTTTGTTTCCGAGTGCAGTTCTTTTTCACAATGACTATCAACTCAGTTCAAAGGTATGTTTGACATGAATGAATCTCCTTTTTCCATTCTGAACATGCTCTGCATGGAGATGTATTGCCCTCGTTCCACTGAAAGCATAGGTAATTTCAGGTGGACATCTGTTTGTAATATTTCTTTACAAACTAATCTTAGTAACATGCTCCAAGGCATGGTCCCAAGGGATTTGTGGTATTACGTCTGCTGTGCATTTGCAACTGCGGGCATCCAGTTCAGTGGGAGAGACATTTCACCAGTATCCTGTTGACATCAGAGACATTAAGAAGCAGTAATGACTTACCACCATTTATAAATGAGGCCATCTAGAAGAGACTTATGTTTCCCATTTGTGGTTTTAGACATCTATAGCACAATTCCCTCAATATTGAAAATAATGAATTTTATTCCCTACACAAGTTATTTACAGTAGTGAAGAAAGACTTGTCAATTTCCACAAACATACAAAGAAAAATGTATGAAAACCAATACTTAGGATGAAGTATCACCAATACATTACATATTGTTAAACAATGTTAACAACTGTTTACAGCTGTACATTTAGAGCAAGAAATGTTGGAAAGTTTTGAGTTCAGAGAAAAAACATCCACTGAAATGTCACTTAAAAGAAACAAGTAATTCCCTCCCCCTAATAACCAGAATATTAGATCAAGTAATGTTTCTATCACTTCAAATGCCCCATTCTTATGGTACCAGAGCCATGATTCACAGCACAGAGATATTTCTGCTTGACTTCTGATAATTTCAGAAACGGACATGTAGGAAAATATGCAAAGGAAGAACTGAAGAAACCTTTTTCTAATTTCCAGAATTAAAAGATGCACTGACATCTGGAGGAAAGTTCAAGCGTTGAAATGAAGTTCTCAATTTTCCAAACACTTTTGCCTATCACTTCCTATCGTACACATAATGTTTGAATGAAATGTAAAAATACAACTTAAGCAACGTGAGCCTATAGTGATTATATGCATTATTACAAGCTGCGTAGACATCACAAATAAAGCATATTGATTCCATTAGTTATCGACAGAACATTGCTAACATAAGGGTTATAAGCACTGAACTTAGTGCGGAAAAATATCATGTTAATCACATGTTCTTATTCAACAGTTAAAATCAGAATCAGGATGACACTAAGATCTAAAACCCCTACATATAGAACAATTAACCAAAGCTTGAGCTAATATATTGTGAGATTCTCTTACCAAGGGTAATTTCAGATGCATATGTGGTTTTATAAATAGGATAATAAACTAAGGAAATTTAAAAAATAGCATAGTTCTTCAAACATCTTTTACATGAAAAGTGCTGTTTTCTTAATGATTAAAATTTTATTTATAACCAATACAAGATACTTGTGTGATTACATCTGCTGCTTAGCTTCTCTTCACTGTTGAGGATAAAAATTGCTCTCCTTCATGCACTTTGAAAATATGAGTTTAAAGAGAGAGGAGGAGACTAAAAAGTGTTCAACAGCAGATACGTAGGCGTTTGCTGAAACTGGGCCAAGACATACGAGTTTTCTGATCAAAGAGGATAAAACTGAGTTTGGGGGGAAAGAATTGCTGTTAATG
Organism: Nipponia nippon; assembly: GCF_047370975.1. NCBI lineage: Eukaryota > Metazoa > Chordata > Aves > Pelecaniformes > Threskiornithidae > Nipponia > Nipponia nippon. Next base: position 17,605,007 of record NW_028262313.1, read on the forward strand.
AGACTAACAAAAAGTGACACTAGGAAGAATCAATAGCCCAGGGCACCAGCTTATCAGACCCAGAACAACTAGAGTGAAAATCAGCTCCCCTTTGCTAAGGCTTTATTCCGATTGCATGTGAAGATCATTCACTTTCACTGCTCTCCAGATCAGCTCCAGGAAACCAAGTCATTTTATTCTCATAAAAAAGCAAATTGGAAACCAGCTTTCTTCTACTTCATGTACCAGCTAGATGTCCGTTCCAGCTACAGCACAGTACACTAAACAAACACAGCTTTTCTGGCAGAAAACTCCAGATCAATAATGCCCAGTGAGGGCTGCCTTGTAGGCAAAGCAAGAGCACATTTCTTATGAGAGGCATCATTAGGACTAACTCATTCACCTCACTAGAAAAGAGCGCCGGAGACAGGTCAGATTTCCTCATGAAACCTCTCTTCAAAAGGTATTCATTATTTTCTCCTTTAACTCTATTTTAAAGAAAGAGCCAAAATAATCTTCACATTCACAGTAACTTTTTAAAAAATGGGCAAATGACATAGGAACACAAGTCCCATATTTTCAACAGCTCTTTAAAATACTTGGCATCTCAAAATAGGCAGAGTTCTCAGTGGTTTCAACCAGTTATTTCAAAGTCACTGGAAATTAAATAGTTAAGCACGTCTTAAAGCAAAACAAAACAGAAAACAACAAGAAAAAACATTGCTAGATACCTCTGCGTCTGTTTGTAACTCAATGACATTATGAAGTAGAGTCCAAGTTTCTCTGATTTTATGAAATCTGGCTTAATATTTTTCTAACAGCCCTAGGTTACCTATATGCTTTTACACACAGTCTTTTTCTACAACAGCATTTCCTTCTCCAACAAAGATGCTGATTTTACACCTGACAGTGCATTTAAAATAATTCAGTAAAAGAAGAACCAGAAGGGAGTCTGTTTAGGTCCTGTTCCAATTTGGTTCCCTTCACTGGTGCTTAACACATCCAGTTGTGGGTTTTTTGGTGGTCTGGGACGACTTTTCTTTTTTTTTTTTTTTGACACATTTGTTAAACACATCCCTCTCATCACCATATAGATCAGGGGATATCTCATGACCCCTAAATTCCTACCAATCCTAATGCTATAAAAAATGTTGCAACATGCACCTCAGTACAATTCTTAAGGAGGTGACAGGAAAAGCAAAGAGAGATAGAAAAGATGTAAACTTAAAGTTTTTTACTGCATTTTTTTACTGTATTAAATACAAATAGTGTTGTGACATTGCCCGAGTGTCCTCTCTCCTTTAAAAAAAAAAAAAATTAAATTCAAAGCAAAAAAAAAAAATCAGTTGAACTTGAAAGGTTATACAGAGGAAATTTCAATATCCCTTCCCCCTATGCAGAACAAATGAATGAATAAATATATTTAAAGATTAAATAACTTATAAACTTAGTATCTCAGTTTTTTTTAAGTTATTTTTTGTTACTTTGGGGAGCAAAAGATTGATTTGTGTTTTCTAGGTAACCTCTAAACTGTTTAAAGCTCAGATGGATTAGCAGCAGTGCAAATAGTTGTCTCTACCAAACAATCCCAATCTTGTGTTTCTACTTGGACTTTTCACCTAGACCAACCTTGTATGTGTAGGGATTCACTTACACTTGCACTACGTGGATAAACCTGTAGCTCTTTTAGCTTCTGTCTTTAGCCTTGTCCTTCAAATACAAGTTAAAGGGGTAGATTTACAATGTGAAAAACAAGGTGCTTGAACACTAACAGCTTTGGTGGAGCAGACCCAGAAGGCTTGCAATAATTCTGCACATGCTTTTATACAGTTATTGGATATCCTTTCTTGAGAGGAATGCTTGACAAGGGACATAGCATGTGTTTCCACTCCCTTCAGGAATTTGATATAAGGTTTGCTAGAAACCACAGCAAAGGCAATATGAGTCTATTTATCAACTGTACAGTGTTCTTATTTCAAGCAAGCAGCTAGGTGATCCTTTATATAGTATGACCACTCCATGCCACTCTCAGGCATCTTTTAATAGGCAATAGTAACATTATACATGAATCAAAAGTTAACAGAAGATAATAATATTGACATAAACGTGCAGAATTCACCTACAATAGGAATAAAAAAGTCCACCCTTTATGTGCTTCGTTCCAACCTGGTCTTAACAGAAGGTTAGTTACAAAATCACTTGGGTCACAAAAAAGACATGACTAAATACCAACTATCCATGGCTAAGTATCCCAAAGTATATATCAACCTTAAGCATTTATACCCCAAATATAAATTAAAACCTAACACTTCACAGCTTAAATGACCTCTAAATACCAAATCTATGCCAGAGAATGAGTACATGCTGTATTATAACTCAGTAAGCATGTGTCTTTCAAGTCCTGGGTATGTCAGATATCAAAGTAACAGCAGATCACAGCATGGACATAACAATACTTAAACTGACGCATACCACATGCACATACTCCTTTCCTGTAGGCTTTCAATATTTTCACATCTTCTGAAGCAGAGATTCGTGGATGTGGTTCTGTATAAACAACTACTACTAAAACCACAGGGAAACCACCGAACAAGACTTGGAACATAGAAACCACAGGCAGAAACCAAGCTACATCCCCAGACTTGTACGAGGAGCATATTATTTTCTGCCATGTATCAAGTGAATTCTACTTCTTGAATCTATACAAGCTTGATGCCTGTTGCACTAATCCTTCTCTGATTCATGTACATTATGTTCATTAGTTATGAACAACCTGAATCCACCGCGTCTTTGGTTTGCTTCATTTGTCTGTACCAACACGGAATCAATATTGGCCATTTACTGGAAAAGAAACATACATAGGACATGGATTCGCTAGCATTCATCGATCCTCTTTCTTGAGGTCCAGCTGACTTACATAACTTCGAGGAAAACAGATTGACAAAACAGAACAAAACCGCAAAATAATCACCATGACATAGCCTTATTTTTAAGCATTAACTTCTCATAACTCTATGCATTATGGTAAACATTAATCTTGTTCTCTGAAAGCTACTTTTAGGAAACACATTTACGTTCAGGCTGAAATTCTTTATGACCTTAAGCATGCTGCAATTGAAAAAATTAATTAAAGCAAAAAAGTGGAGTCTCAGAAATACTACATCAGCCTCTGTAATGACAGCAAAATGGTTCAAAGATTTTGCAAGCTGTATCTGATCCAGTTTGAATTTATTGCAGAATCTTACAGGCAAGAGACTAAGCCACTTTAGAACATAGAATTAAATGGTTTGGTTTTATTTAATATCCACATGATGCTACTTTGAAAAGAAATCCTTTATTCTATTGCTGCTAGAACAAGAGAAATGCAGATTTTTCTCTACTGGCTGTCAAGTGAAGTCCCTTTTCTTTTTTCTTATGTACATGTGCTGTGTGAAATTCAGCAATTTCATTTCACAGGGTGTCTTTGGCATTAGCCACAGTGTAATGTAACTGGAAATACTGAAGTTCATCTGATTTCACACCTAACCCATGCAGCCCCACAAATTACACATTACTTCAATAAAAAGAAACATAAATTGTCTAAGTTTTTTCTGGAAACAAAGCTCATACTCCTTTGAGTTTTCCAATCAAGACAAGCTTGCCAATGAACACAACACGTGCTTATGCTTTGTAATAAAACATCCACATAGAACCACAAGATTTTTATGTGGTTTGATAGATTTTCTGGGTCAAGTTTCTTTTTTTCCCCTCAGAAAACACTGTATAATTATGACATTTAAAAATCATACTTCATGCACGTTTTCTGTCTCAATACTGTGGAAAAGTAACAAAGACTTTCAAAAGTGGAACAAGATTTTCCATCCTTCAACCATGTGCATATTTCTGGCCACCTTAATTTCTTCAATCAAATGTAAAGAAACATATTTAGAGGAGACTATAAAAGAGTAGTTACTAAAGAACAGTGGCTTTTAAAGTTTTCACAATTTCATCTAGAGCACCACTGCACTCTGGATTTTATATTAACATTTCTGGATTCAAATTCTGGATTTAGCCTCATGCTCATACCATCCTGCTGCCATTAATCCTAAAATATTCCCACCTGTTTTTGATCACTTTCCAGTCTTCTTCAGCTCTAATTATACATTTATTGCCCCTACTTTTGAAGTCCTTTTGCTCCATGCCTCATCCAAAAATGCAGTGGTTCAATCTTTGTGCAAGGTGCTACAGAGTATGCAGCAGAAGGAGCATAGAAGCTGAAAGCTCATCCCAGCTAGCAAGCAAATAACTCATCCTTGCTCAGCTGTTTGTGGTGTCTGAGTACCAGCTCTTACCTTCAAGCATGTGCTAAACAGAGAAATGGCCCTCAAATCATTCCCATTTATTTCAGGGGAAAAATGCTCTGCATAGTCTGGGAACATAAAACCAGAGCGCTGATTTGAAAAAAAACCAGAGGTTATGGCAGAAAGCAGGAATGAGGCAACTGTACACTGCTCATCTTTTGTTCATTAAGGACTATACTACAGCATATTTCTAGAAACACAAGAGAAGCAGTGTAATGAATTCTCTATCACAGTACTTTCAGTTGCTGAAGGATCTTCAGAAAGTAGTTCTGGGGGAGCAGGGGGGTGAGGGGAGGGAAGCCGCAAAACACATATACCAGTCATCACTGGTAGGAATAAAAGATAAGAAGATCTAGGGACATAAGAACGTATTAATCTCATAGGACCAAATTTCTATCCCAAGAAAAATTATCTGTAGGGGAACTCTGAAAGATATTCACTGCATATATCTTTAATTACAAGTCGACATATATTTTATCCTTTAGCCACAATTTATCTTCCTTTTATCAACTTTGTTTTGAAACAATATGCTTTCCCACTTCCATCTAGAATCCACACCATTAGATATCCAGCACTGCCATACCATTTTTCTGCAACTCCCTTTTCCCCTTAACAATCAATCAACACTAGCAAACACACAGAGAGATACAGCATGAAGTACGGTTCAACTATTGCCATTTCAGATGTGAAAAGACAGAATTTTCAGGAAGAAAGAATAATACATTAGTAGGTAGGAATAAAAAAAGAGAGAAGGAGGGGTATCTATTCTCTACATCTCCCTTTTAAGATGCACGTATTATGTTCCTCATTTGTTTCAGCCTTCACTTCTGGGTGCAAGGGAGAGCAGCTTCACTTTATCACCCACAGGTATTTAATATCAACAAGCTTTCTGTTTCACCACCTTCTTGATACCTGCTTCCAGCCAATATTTTCACTAGCAGCCTGTTCAGTGGCAAAATGATAGGGACAAGAACACCAACATTAATGTCACCGAACAGATCATGACATTCCTGCCATATCCTGAAGCATAAAAAACTCTCAGCATCCAGGAATTATGGATGCAGGCAGTGGTTAACCAGCAGACACTCCCTCTTTTATAACAAAAAGTAAAAGAGAACCTTCCTGAAAAGCTGATTCTTTATCTGTATCAATATTTTTTCTTATAAATCACAGAAAGAGAGACACTTCACAGGAATAGAAAATAGCCTTGTAGATAAACATCCAATGTCACTTTGAGACTTGCAGCTCTGCATTTCATGTAAATAAATTTTAGTTTTCTCAATTTGGAATCAACTATTTAAACTGATATTGAAGCACATTGATGAATTTAATTAGACAGTCTACTGCCTGAAGTTATTAGGAGCACATATGCTCATGCCCTAGGTGACATATTCACTGTTTTTATTATTATTGTATGATAATTTCCATATCTTTTTTTGTAAGAAACTCTCCCTGGACTAAGTAATTGGTAGTTGTTCATGCATGTTTTAATAGTCTTCAAAAAAAAGGTTTCCCAACAAATGCTAGCTAATAGGAAAGACTACTTGAACTGCATTTATTCCTATGGCAGATTTCCCTAGTTGGCCAATTAATTACAAGGTATGAGATTCTTCTTAAAGTCACTTGAAAAAAGAAAAAAAAAAACCAACACATAACCTAAGAAGGACAGTTACGGTTCATTGTTCCTATCTTGAACTGATTCTGCTAATGTACACAGAACTGCTAAAAACGTTATATCTGATATTTCTAGTACAAGGCTTTAAGTCATCACAACTAGCAAATAAGGCTACATTTCTACACACTAATTTTCCACTCATTCAACTAGCACAGATCACTTAATTAAAAGTGATGGCACAAAAGGTTTATATACTATGCCTACTTGTAACTATGTAAAAAGTATACTGCTCTACATGTGCTGTACTCAGAGAAACCAAAATTACTGAGGAAGTTATTAACCAGCATGACAAATAAAATGTCATTGTAAGGAACTGGTACAATTCTTTCAACAAAAAAGTGACTGTGGTGCAAACATAAAGCTTATATGGGAACAAAAGACAGCACTTTACTCAACCTTTATCACTGAAGTCGTGTATTCTGCAATGCTAATTTCTGTAAATTTGCAGCTTGTCACGCTGACTTTGGCACATAGATATAACAAAAATCACGGCAACAAATCAGTTTCAACAAGAACCTTTATAATTGACAAGTTAGACTTGCACATTGAGAAAAGCAAGATGGCATGCAAGCTACCTGAATTACAGGGCTGAACATTCAATTAATCCTTTATTCTCTCCAGGTGTAGCAAAAGGTCTTCCTAACAGTATGAAAACTTTTGAAATATTGATATTTCTTCAGATACAAACATGCTGTAGACCCACTAGCTGTCTGCCTGTAAAGTTCAGGCATTACAGTGGTACAAGACATGACAAGTACAATAAAGATCCTCTCTTTATGCAGAGCAGTACTGGGATCTACATTCTTGACTTCTACTTCTACCACTATGACCATCCCATAACTTTTAAATAGCTGCAGCTACGAGGGTCACAGTGAGGAATAAAGCATTAGAAACAGTGCTCAACAATGCAACAACCATTAGAGGCTTGCATTTGGTTGGATTAGCTAAAATTTTAATGCATATGGAAAACTAAAGTTCAGACCTGTAGAACTGTAATGAAAATGCTGGTAGTTACACTTCTAGACGCAACCTCAACCACCAAAGAGGCGATAATATGACATTTCACTTAGGCATGATTTTGCTCTACTTGTGAATACTATTTCTTTTTGCCTACACGTGCTCTTTGTAGAGCTTTCTAGCACTCCTCAAGGAGAGAGGACTACTTCTAAAAAGAGAAAAGTAATATATTCAAATTTAAGGGTGTGAAAAAGATATCACCAGATTAATACAAACAAACGGATCACAAACTAGCAAACTAAGACAGAAAAATTCACTGGTGGAACCTCACTTGCATTGTCATAATTTCATCAGCACTAACAATTGATAAACGACTGTTTTAAAACAGCACTAATAGCAGGGGGAAGAAAAAGCAAATGGTATAGAGCATTTTTGGATTGCATTGGTATAGGATACTGCCTGATCAAACACAGCAATTGGAGAAGTTATCTAGCAGGAATTCACAGTATATACATGTGAAACACAGGCTCTGGACTAAGTGTTCTGTCCTAACCTACTGCTTCTCATTTAAGTGTCTGTAAAAAAAACAATACCCAGAGGTTAAGTTAACAAGCTATTTCCAGAAACTCAACAAGCTAAAACATCAAGAATGACCGAACAGAAGCTGAGAATAGGGAATTAATTGCCTGTTTGAATATGGCAGTGAATCGAGCTCACTGAAATAGGCAACTTTCTAAGCATGACTGCTCTCTTTCTTAATTGTCATTGTTTTTTCCGTGCCGTCTTTGTGGTAAAATTCTTAAGTACTTTGGTTTTTTTGTTTTCTGGTACAAAAAGGTGTGGCTGCACTTATCTTATGTCTCTATCCTGTTTTATCAATCTATTCTGTCCCCAGATTTTTAGCAGCATATTTCCTCCTGCTCAGTATAGAAGCTAGAGGAATAAATGGAGAAGAGTGTTAGTTTGTTATTCCTTTTTTGTTTTGTTTTGTTTTGTTTATATTTCTTCGGTAGCAACAAACCAACACTCAGGAAAATTATTACAGAAAACATCCCAGAAACAAATTAGAATTTAAATGAGGTTGACATTGTCAATAAGCTTAAACAAATTACATCAGTTATTCTTAGAAAAACAGTCCTTTCCAACGGACAACACATCAGTATAATGAAGAATATGCACAGCATGTTGCTGAAGACTGTTTCCTTGTACACCGAAATCATATATCAGAGATATTAGAGTCATTATGAAGTTTTTTTATCAAAAACTAAAAATCAATAATCTGTGACCACTCAAGCTTGCTGTAATGCGAGTCATACAGTATTTCAGAGACAAAAGAAAAATCTATAGTAAACATTTCAGTAGTATATTTTGGGAGGAGAAAAGGATAGAAGTGATAGCTGCAGTAGTTTGCAACTCTAAACCACAAAGTGATGCACAGTCTGCTAATAAAGTTACCAAAAAATTGTCCTTGGTGCCTGAGAAACTATGCTGGCCTACAAATATGTAGAATAACGAGAGAAACTAGGTCCTTTCTGTATGCAATCATCAGTGCTATGGGTCTTTTCCTCCCTAGATGTTTAAAGGGGCTATCCCATATCAAACAGGATTAACTGTGATCTGAATGGTATGTTCTTGATTTTCTATGCCAGCAGCATTCAGATCTGTTCAGATCTATTGCCTAATGCATAACTGCTCACTACAAACCATCAAACTCATTTCATTTGTGGCAAAAGCTGCAATTGGACCTTGTCTCCCTGAGACTACAATGCCTATGTGTTAATCTAACGTATATTTCTTTCCAATACAACTTGTATATCATTAAAGCAACTCTCCTTCCACTGCAACAGTGGTTGTTGGGGTTTTGGTTTGGTTTGGTTTGTTTGTTTGTTTTTTTTGGCTTTTCCTGTTGGCAAGCAAAGCCTATGTTATTCACTTACGTAACATATAATAGCAGGATAATTTTCTCTATTTGCAGAAACATTAAATATCCACAAACAGTGTTCAAACATGTATAGGTATAGCCAATAGTGCAGTAATGTAAAATTTTGAATAAGGTAGGATATTTAAAATTTCCTGATACAGAAAGGATCAAGCCCCAATTCCATGTTTTGAAACATGGAGGACATGCATGACTGGCAGAGACAGACATATCATTACAAAGGGATGGTGCATTCCACCTGCTGATCTAGATTCCTAATGACATCCGATGCCTTTTTATTCTCTACCAAGGAACAAAGTCCTCCTTTGAATTTTTTTTCTGAGAGGAATCATTTACTCCATCAGTAAGTTTTTCTAGGAAAAGCTGAGTGTAAGAGAGTGAAAAAAATCATTAAGCAACTCATTAATTTTGAAAATTTAAGACTGTTCTCAGAACAATACACTACGTATAGGAATTCTCATGACTATCATAAACATCCATCTTAGAATGCCACTTACTAGAACTATTAAATCACAATGTAAGCTCTCATCAAAAGAAACAAAACCAAAACAGTTTCCAGACCAAGTGTTGTTTGGAGTTCAGTGTAAAGTAACAGCAGCTGGAAACCAATTACACTTTCATGACTAAGTGCCAAACTTGCATTTTGGAATGGCATTGTTCTTAATATTTCACACAGGTTCTTATTCAACCTTTTTTAAAATCTGTATTTTTCTGTTAAGAGTTCTGAGACCATAATTTCACTTATGGAGAGAAAAGGACAAAAAGATTCAGAAGTGTCTAGCAGCAACATGTTGCACTGAGACTCGAAGATGGGCTGCCTGACATAAGCAAGCTTCTGAACTACGATAGAACACCACAACAACATCTATTCCATCCTGCTGAATGAAGTGGCACAGCATCACTCATGCCCGTTCTTAAGCAGAGGCGTTGATGCTCAACACCTTACAAGGTACTCTGTGAGCACAAACCAGTAAATTTAGTGTGTGGGAGTCTCAGCAAAAGGAGACTTCCAGGTTAAAAAAAAATTAAAAAAAAATCTGGCAGCTAAGAGCACTTTTTAAGCTTTAACAAGCATGTTAATGACCCAAACCAAAAAGAAGAAACCCATAACCCTAGACACTCATTAATTCTGTACAAAATATATTGGCCAGAAATCATTAATGTTGCGAGAAGCTTCAGTAGCTGTAGTGGTTTTAATCAACTCTCAAATCTTCTGTAATTATACACTTATGGCACAGGTTATTTTATTTATTTGGATTTCAACTCCATAACAGAAGTACCCATCTCAGATACTGGATTATTAATAGAACTAAAAATGATTACAGACCTGATACATTACTTGATTTACAAGGTAAGCATAATTTCTTATGAATATGAAGTCTAGTTTTATGCATCTGTAATACACAGTTTTTCTGCTTCCACAGTACAGCCACTCAAGCACACTGACAAAAACATCCAAAAATCAGAAGACAGTATACAATTAATCCAGCTGCTCTAAATTTTGTAAGTTTTAGTGACACCAAACGCAACAGACTTGAAGAAATGAAAATATTATTTAATATACAGTTTAAAAGATACCTTTTTACTACCCATAATAGTGTTGATCTTTTGGAAATTAGAGGGACTAGCAGACTTCAGAGCAAAAACCCAACACTGTTGAAAGCATGAGGGGTATAAAGAACAGTTAACCAGCCAACTAGCTTCTTTCATTTGTGGATGTGTGAAAATCATTCAGTCTCTTCAGAAGGAGAAAAAGAAAATGAAGCCAAAGGAACTCTCCTTCAATTGTGCGAAGCCCACATAGGAGTCAGACACAAATAGTGCCTGTGCTTAGGCAACAGCTTTTTAGCCAAAAAAAAAAAAAAATTCTAACTCTTCATACCAATCTGCTAAATATGCCTGCCCAAGGCACATATATTACACTCACCCAAAACATGATTGTCTGCACTGGAGAATTGTCATACACCTACATTTTCTTCATAAAGCTTTCTAGTGAGAGCGTTCTACAAAGTCTGGTTAGCAGGGCTTTGCCTACTTGCTAAAACAACACCTCATAAACTCCATACATATTAACTAGTTGGTAGACATAAAAGCAGTTTTCATAGCTACATGCACAAATTCTAAGTGTGAAAGCTCTTAATTTCTTAGTCAACTGTATTAGCCACATCTATTGTCTGTTTGTCTGTTAGCTGTGTAGCTGGCATATCGTGAAGAAGGCATTAGCATTTTTTGTGCCATAGACAAGGTGAACGTCAAAAGTCTGACATGACATTCTAAAGACTTTGAAAATGGAGAAAAGAATTCAACTTCATACCTTCACATCTCAGCAACAGAAAAGCAGAGTTTCTCAGCAAGCACCAAGCAAGGCAAGGAGGACTGACAGTTTGGATTTACAGTTTTACATAAACAAATGATGGCAGAAAGAAAGAATATTGCAAATGGCAGTTCATTATGGATACTCCAATTTTTTTTCTTGTCGTTATCCTCTCCACAAGAGTTTGAGAACGGATCCAAATGTGACCCAAAATTAGAAGAATTTGGAGAGATATATTTTTATAACTGCATAAAAAAACACAGGTAGGCAAAAGCATGTTGCAGAGTTTATGACTGAATAGCAGAAGTTAAAAAAGGAAGACATGAAAATGTCCCAAAATTAGACTCTGGGTGTCAAACCAGTTCTATAGTCTCATGAACTTGTAGAGCTCATAAGGAGTCGGTAAGGTTTAAAAATAAGTATGAGAAATCTTTGCCTATACATTTTAAATTTGGATTTTTGATTTTTAAATTTGTCTGAACATTCCAATTCACAACTGTTTATTTGAAACAAGAATGTTTTCCTAGAGATTTGCCTAACCCACTCCCTTCCCCTTTTCCACTACTGGCCATGCAGATCCAATAAAGCTCTAGGAGCTAAAGAAAGACTCTGGCCTGAATACCACACTAACAGAGTTGTTAGGCAAAAATCAAATTGCAGAACAAAATCAATGCAACTCTCTTAGTCCTTGGTGCAAATTCAGAAGTTTAACCAAGGACAGATTTGACTGGCAGGATCTTTCTTTCTGGCAATGATACACAGAAGCTGAAAAGAATATAGCTCAGTTTCCTGATCTTAACACAAGCTTTCTAGAGATGTTAACCTAAAAAAAAAAAAAGCAAACAAAAAAAAACCTCAAAAAACCAACAACAAAACCAAAGCTTCTTTATAACTGTGAAGTAAACTGAATTTTCTCTGAAGTCACTGAGACAACATGAGATCTTGAAGGATGGTAGCTTCTACTTCACAATTTTAAACACGGAACTCACTAAAAAAAAAAGCATGTTTTAAAAGTAAAATGTTACTATTAACATGCAAATCCTCAGCTTCAGAATTCCCAGGAAAGTAATGAAAACTCCCTTCTAATCATGCACAGCAACCCCAATTCATGGCAAGTCAAGTGAATCTCATTATCACATCTTTTGCGCACTACAGATGAGGTTCCACTTCATAGCAGTAAACAGGAACCAGTAAGCCCCTTCACAGGAGGCATCAATTTTGACAAATGATGACTGACAGCTATAGTTCTTGTCCAAACAATGAACAAGCTATTTGGGGATTCTTGGAAAAGAATGGCTCTTTAAGTGAAAAGAAGATGGCCTCTTGTGTGAGACTTCTATCTTTCCATGATCCTTCTTGTAGCACCTTATGTGACAAACTGGGATCATGGATTTTTTAAATTACTGATCCTAAGAAAGTCTTCAGGAAAATAACATAATGAAATTTAAATTCATTTGATACAGTAAATACATGCTTTGGGGAAATACCAGTCATTTTTGTTGTTTTTTTCCTCTAGGATCAGTGCTAAATATTAGCTTTAAGAGAGACAGAAAAAAACCCAAGACATAACTAGAATTTTCTTGGATAGCATTTCCCTAAGGAAAAAGTCAAGGTCTTTCATAATTGCTGTAATTGTTTTTGATGTTGGGTAAGCTAAGTGATAAAAATGGGACACAAAAATGTTACATTTCAATATAAAAAAAATTCTCAGTATATGCCCTCCAGGAACACATCTCTGTTTATAGTTCAATCAATTAATCTTTTAAAAAGTGCTTACTTATTGTTACCTTTAAAGTAAGCATTTTCATCTAATGAGATTAACAAAGCTGAAGCAGCACCCGGGCTGCAAAATGCTGGCTGTATGTCAGATCTTCACCCACAGAAGGAAAAGAAGCTGGTCCCAAAGCACTGGTATAACTGGTATGGTATATGTGATTATATCCCACTTTTGAAATCTGCCTTTGACTTCAGGTATGAGAATTTGGCCCAGAGAAAACAGAAGGATAGCCAGAGCATGAAGGAAGGAATCATCCTAGAAATGCTTAGGCGCAAGATGGAAACAGTGACTGACGTACAGGGAAGCCGAGGGCAAAGACCAGCTCTCCTCTGCTTCTGGAAATCACTGCAGCACTCGCATACAAAATGTGCTGGCTGTCAGCCTCTCCCTGTGCCAGGGCTCCCCCAACGCCTTTGCCAGACTGCTGTGGCTGAGCCAGAGGAAAGCTGCCACACTGAGATACTGACTGAAAACCAAGAAAAAGATCGTTAAAAAAAGTTATTATTTTCTGTAGTGCCAAGTGTTTTGTAAATATTGTAAATATTTTTAATTTCTAAAAGCATATTGCCAAAGACCAGGTGAACCAGCTGTACAAGGCAGGATGCAACTACATGCAATGAAAACAGTCTTCTAAGAAATACTTGCACTTTTGAGTATTTGGATGACATTTGATATTTCCTTCTAGAAAATATCCTGATGTATGCAAGATTTTTCTTCTGTGTCCAACAGTCTTTGCCTCAGAGGGCAAATAGGGGGTAAATACAACACAAGATGGAGAACGTGCAGCAATAAAAACTAAAACATAACCCTTAAAAGTAATACAAAGTTTGGAAGAAGTGACCAAGCTGACAAAATAAACATATTTTGCAGCAAACCAATTCGCAACTGGGTCACAAGGATTGACTAGATCTAGGCACAATCATTGGGCAGCTGATTGTGATCACAAGCAGGGCTCACGTAATTTACAGTCAGCACGTTAACTTGCGTTGTATGGTTCTTTCTTCACAGAGACAACCTCTTTCCTCCCTTCTTTCCAACAATTACAATCCTTCCCTTCCTCTCAACTCCAGAATACGGCTTGTCCATTAAAATACCTGGACAGCTTGCCAGCAAGCAAGTACGGAGAGATGCAACTTTTACCGAGTGAAATAAAGAGTTTTCCCTTTATTTCATCCAACAAACTGCTAGGAAGAAACTTCTTTGTGTCTCTGCTGGGAAGTGCCTGCTGGGACCTCACTCTGTGCGGAAATCCCCAGCTCCCAAGCATAAGCCTCCAACTATGACACAACCTCAGGCTTTATGGAGGCCACTACCTAAGGATAAACTGAATACACTTAGCTCAGCTGTTAAATTTTACACTAGAACTCATCTGCAAGTTAAAATGTTGTAACAGTAACTAGCCACCATCAGAAGCAAAAGGCAGGACCTCTGAACTGTTTATTTAACATTTCCAACAGCATTAATCTAGGAAAGCAATACAAGCTCCATCGTATGAGCGCTTTCTCAGTCTCTGCCATTTGTTTTCACCGAATGACCTGCTGTACAATATTGGTGCCTTGTTTCTTCCACTACATTTCCTTTTCTTGGCATGCTGTCCCAGCACATACCAGGCTGTCAGCTCTGACATGCTAACTTTTTATAATAAGAGGAAAGGCGGTGAATAGGTTTCATTGCAGACACACGCACACAGGAATAACCAGCAAACCCTCTGTACCCTTAGAACTTTCGAGTGCTGCTATCAAATCAAACACAGAGAACAGAACTATTTGAGAACAGGTGATGTTACTGTCTTTTTCAGGAGACAGCCTCTTGACCCACTGAGGCTTATGTGTTCCAAGAAACTCAAACACTGTGAGACAAGAGAAGTTTTAACTCCTTAGTGCATCACTTGAGGAGAGCAGGGACATTGCGGAAAGCAGGCTGCTGAACCCCCAGGCTTGGTGCTCAGCAACCGGCCCATGCCTTCCTAAAAATACAGAACTAAAGAAACACAAAACCCCAACCATTTAAAGAAGCAGCATAAGGGACAAAGGCAGTGAACGTGATTGAAAGAACACCTGGATGATTCAGTTTGCCGCTCATTAGTAAAAGAGCTTGGGTGAAGAAAAAAACAGAACAAATCCACAGACTTTTGTATGTGAAAAAAAAAATCAATTTCATTTCCAGGATATTTTATGGCTCTGGGACTGTGAATGTTGAACATAAATGTTGCTACAAATTGAACATTCAAAATTTCAGTATAACTTTAGATATAAAAATTGATGTGTCAGTATACAATTCTAACTTCAGAATTCTGAAATGCAAGAATAAAGGGAAAAATCCTGGCAAAATTTTATTTAAGTGTGAAAGTTTTGTATCTCCAATATTTTTCCTTTCACTGTAAATATATGCTTCAGTTGCACAGAGCCTAACAATCCGCAGAGCACCTGATTTCAGAATCTGTATTTCAGCTCCCAGTTCAGACAGACGTTAAACTCAAGTCAGCACACATTATTCAGGATTCGAAAGAGAACGTGCTGGTCAGCTGCCACTCAGCAGCATCTGACAGCACCGCTACTGCCCATGCAGGATTTGCTTCATGTGACTTCTCTTCTAACCTTCTTTCTGACTTTGAGAGTGAAGCTCTCTTCCTTTCAAAGCTTGGTACTCTCAGCCTAGGTGACTTCAATTTCCACTTTAATGAACATCTTTCCAGTGCTTCTCATTAACCTTCCTTTTCACTCTCCAGTTCTGGACTGTCTTTCACAGTCACTGGCTTGTTGATTCAGGGCCTGACCTGGTAAACTTGTATGCTCATGAATAATTTCACTCCTGGGAATAGCCAGGCTGACTTTTTTACAATTTCTCCTAGAAGTTAAATTACTTACATGGAGATGGTGAACAGGATGGGGGGTTTTGTTTGCTCATTTTTTTCCTTTCTGACCTTTCAAATCTTGGTTCTGGTATCTTCAGGATTACTGATGTCTTCTATTATTTTATTTTAGGCTTTCAGGCTTATTCATTAGAGCACAGTGAATAATTTATAAAGCATAATTGGAAAATATTGGAGGTATGTACATGTTATATTGCAGTTAAGTACATACCTATGATTATACAGATATCATAGATTCTCTGAATGCTTTTTATTCCATTTGCTGAATTTTAAATATTTTAAAGGAAAACTGAATTGTTCTCAAGCCCATGAAATGTAATATTCAAATTTCCAGTGGTGTTACACAAAATAAGTCATGCGCCGCATGACTTGTGCATACCTTCTACGCAATAAGTACATGCGTGAATGGAACATACCCGTTAACACTTACACATTTGCATTCAATCCCTATGAACATTCACCCTAGTTAAGCTCAGTGTTTTGACTGTTTGTAAAATCAAACAACGGGAGAAATGGAGTGAAACCAAGAAGATTTATTTAGAAACCTGAATACTAATTTGCAGACATATTTTTGCAGTATTTAGCCAGCTTTAGTTTTGTGTTAGTCTCCTTACATTTCTGTCATAAGCAACTTTATCTTATCTTCTTTGAATTAATATTTCCTAGTTTGGTAATTCTTTATGCTTTTCCACCTCTTTAATCACATTTCCCTAATGTCCCTATGTTCAACCATGCACTTTCACTCATTTTACCCCCACAATCTATAGTATGTTCTTTCTGTTATATTTCCCTCTCTCCATCTTTATAACCTACTAATTCTTGTACTTTTTAACTTACTTTTCATTCTTGGTCCACCACATTTTCCCTTTCCTAAGTTCTAAGTTGCTTCCCCCCACCCCCTGGGTATCTGGACTTTGAGCTCTATGAAATATAAAAAACCCAGTGTCATAACTGGTAAAGTGATCCTTTAGCCCATATTCTCATTGATTTTAATGTTAGAACTAACCCTGAATTTTAAAAAATACTTTAAATGTGGATTTCAGGGCAACCCCCTAAGAATATCTTCATGGAAGTACACATTCCTGCAGAAGTATTTATTATGAACAATATGCATATACATGCAACATTTTTATAACATGTAGTTTTATATGTACAGATTGGAGAGACTGAAAACATAAAATACTAAAATTTGATTCTAGCGAAATTAAGAAGTTAGAAAGCTATCCACATGCCAAGAATTAAATAGCATCTCAACACCTGAAAATTATGATAGCAAAACCAGCATTCTATGTTGGAAGCTGAACAGAGTGGATTATCTCTACTGTTTGACAAGGTGGTTGACAGTAATAACTACAGTAATAACTACACTAACATCCCAGAACATCCTTGATCTCATCACTTCACCTCTTTGATTTTACAATGACTGTACCTTCAAAATTAAACATTGCTCTCATCATTGATGCTGTCTAATGTGAAGACAATGCACTGCATTAATCGGAGAGCAGCAATTCAGTGCTGTTCCCCTGCCTCAGAAGGTGCTGGTTAGGGAGCTTTCAATAGAGAACAAATCAGAATCAAACAGCATCAGATATATCGCAACCAGTCAACTCAATCACATAAAGAGATACTTATGCATTATTCATTCTATGAAATCTGGAAATTTTTCCAGGGAATATGCCACAGACTAGAGATAGGGTTTATCAACTGTTTTAAATCAGCATGTTTTATCTAATACAATAACAATTTATTTACTGAAGATGTTTATACCATCAGAGCTTTTCCAGGCTTAATTGATTCTTTTCATCAAGATCCTCTGCACTGGGAAAACCAACTCACAAAGAAATTTGAAAAGAGACTACGCTGAATATCTACAAAATGATTTAGATAGTAATGGGGTAAAGTTATGGTTCTGTTAGCATTTCAATTACCAGATTCTCCTTCTTTGGAGCTATTCCATGAGGCCATACTCATTTAACCGATGACAAAAATAGTTTTTCATTTTAGAAAACAGTTTCTATGGACTTAAATAATCATTAATCACCAAAGTTACAGTTAGGCAAGTCAGTTTGTAAATATACCACTTGCATTGACAAAAGTCTTCACACAAAAGTTTTCATTTTATGTTAGCTTTTAACTACTAGTGTATCAAGAATGATACAAGTATAGACCAAGCACAATTCAGTTCAGTATTTTTCCCCTAAGCCTGCAATCAGCCACTTCAGTGAGGTGAGTTTTACCACAGTAAGAAAACAGTAGGTCAGAATTTATCCTTGCAGATCAGTAAGGTTAAGTATTGCCAAGCCCAAACTTCAAAAATCATGAGACGGACACCTAAAATTAAGAAATTATCCTAAAAACAAGATTAATAATAAAACAGTCAATGAGCCAATTCATCACTTGATGCTCAGCCTTAAATTTCTTGATTCCAGGAGCTGGTGTTTTAAGACATAAAAGCATTAACTCATGGGAGATAAAAGATACTGCACAATTTAAATGAACAGAACTAAGCTAGTCAGAAAAGCTGGAGTCACCAGTCTGCCAGCAGTAACTCTGGCTGCATTAGTAGGAAGCCAGATCCTTGTGACAGTCTAAGGCCAGGGAAATCAGGAGGAGATAATTAGCACTCCTTTTAATTGTAACAGAAGCTAATAACAAGAGAGAAACACTGACAGACTACATTCTGTTCTGATTGAAAAGAATAATTGCAGAATAAGGTTTTATACACAAAAGCAAGGACACTTAATTACTTATCTTCAGATGGCTAAGTGCCTAGCAGCAGCGTAAAGAATTCTGTTGTAGATGATGTTTGGATAAATCACAGTGAATAGGAAAGTCAGCACAAACTCCCCTAACATATTGCAGCTGTTTAACTGAATAAAAGCTAGCAGATGTTGCTGCAGCAGGTAAAGAACTTCTACCTTTAAAGACAGCCTATGTGATTAGAGAATATCTTTTCATTTATGTATGAAAAGTCTGTATGTAAAAAGTTTCACTTCCATGTAAAATCCTAGCTAGAAAAATTAGCCTCTCTGGTAAAGAGATTTTTTTTCTTCTTTTTTAAAGGATTACCAACAGATTCTGGTGTAATGTAAAGGGTATTTGCGATGTATTTCTAACAAAATTATTTTAAATCCCTTTGACACAGAATGCGATTCCTGCTAAGCACTGGCCAGAGTACAGCTGCATGATGAAGCAGCAGGGTGGCAGAGTATTAAGGTATTCAGAAAGCAGCGTTGTGCCATCACCTGTTGCTGGATCCTAGCTCTCCATGCCATGCTCTTTGTTTTCTGAATGCAGCTAACATCTCTGCATACGCATTCTTGTCCGCAGGTTTTTCACCTCAACCAAAGGAGCTTTTTTGTTTATTTTGTTGGAGTTTTTTGGGGTGTGTGTTTGTTTGCTTGTTTTGTTTTGAATCCAAAAGCCCTTTTCTCTGGGAAGGTAAATGTTCTTAAGTTCCAAATACCCCAAGCTACTGTTTTCTGAGGCCACTTTTTCTAAGGCATAGTTTCACAGCTTCTGAACCCATCCCTGAACTAATCTGTCTGCAACTAGCACCATATCCAGGCAATAATTGCATGTCCTACTAAGTCCCACTACTCCCAAAGGACTTGTCTTTTAAGGCGAAATAACTTGGAGAAGGGACAATATGCAAAATGACAGCAGATTAAAGAAAGATGGAAATTAAAAGTTTAAAAAGCATGAGAAAGCAATTAACCAAGGAACAAAATGATGTTTCTAAGCATATAGAAGCTCAGAGTCTGTGACAGAATCAAAGTCTCCTGGAAAAAAATGAAAATAAAAAAGCAACTAGGGAAACTACTTAAAAATTTAAAACTTTAATCTTTTTTGTAAAGAGCGCAAGATAAGTGCTATTCCAGCTCCCAATCCACGGTACAGGGACAGAGACAGAAGTATTAAAAGAAGCAATGCCAGAACAAAGTCGTGCAAGAATCATCAGCAAGGCTCCAGAGCCAGACTTGGACCCCTTCAACAGTGGTTTGCCCATTTCATTCAGGATCCAAGTAAATTGTCAAGATACTAATAAAATATTCAAATGAACTCTGAGAACTGCAATTTAATAGCTCCCTGCTCTGAAATGAAAAACAGATCAATAGATAGATCTCAACCTTTATTTAGTCTTAAGTCTTTCTACATATTTTACATGGAGGAAAGAAGTAGCAATTCTTCTCTAGATTGAGAGAATTTTTCTCCTCTACTCACACAAGTTTTTTTCTTCTGAAACAGCACGAAGATAGCGTCTGACATACTCCTTTCAAAAAAACTGTATCAAAGTCCATCACAAAAGTTTGCTAAGGAAAATAGAGTTACAGATGAGACGTAAGACATCTCTGCTCACAGAAAGTGCAGAGAATAGAGTGGAGAAAGGGCTTTTTAGGAAGCAGTAAATAAAGTGACTAGATGTTTAAGTGGTAAAAAAATTGCACTAAAATAAAATATAGTTGAGGAAATTTGAAGGGACCTATAGAAGACAGTTGATCAAGTACCATGACACAAGTGGATATGCAACATTCACAGACGCAAAGTAATGCAGAAATTTTACCTACTTGCATATAATGCCAGATTCTCAACCAACAATAACTTAGAAAAATGACCTGGACATTGCTGTGGAAAGTCAGTAAGACCATTTACTTCTCCTACAATACTGGATAAAAACCAAAAGAGAATTAAAAATGAGATTATAAACATCTGGAGGAAACGTAACCATGATATAAGCGAACAGTACAGCCTCCTCTGCAATAACCCATGTTCTTTTCACCCCGTTTTAAAGTGACAGCAGAAAGAGAAGCTCCTAAATGGTACGAACTGCCCCAGATAAATAAAATACAAAGTTTTTTCCCCTGAGACTTTAGTCAATCTCCAGTTGAATGAAAGATTATCATCAAGCATTGTGTTATATCTAATGTATGTGCTAAAATGAAGCAATGCATGGCTCAGCAAATTAAGATCTTGATTGTTGTCTGGGCTCAGTGGCTTTGAACAAGTTACTTAACCTTTCCTTACCCCAATTTCCTAGCCTTTTTAAGAAGGTGAAGCACTTTTTTGTTCAAAAACCTCAGGTAAAACGCAAGATGTTGTGATCATTATTAAAAAATTAATAAGCATTTAATTGGGCTAATTCTAAAAGTTATTTCTAAATCCTTAATTCAGTGTAGATGAAAACATCCTTTGTAACCAGACAACCATCTGAGTAGAAACCAATATAAATCAGCAAAAGCTATTCCAGTAACAGAAACTGTAGCTACATCATTAAGAACGATTTTAAATGCTTACGGCTTTCGTAATCACTTGTATTTTATTTTCAAACTTTTTTTATTAGAACATCGACTAGTCATTATCCTAGCACAGCTAAAGTGGGACAGAATCAATGCCCTGTAGACTGTCTCCTCTGCTGTTTGTGATAAACACCGTCTAACAAGTTAGAAAAAAATCCATTTTGATACCGCTTACCAATTAGACCTGTTAAATGTTTTTTGAATGACTAAATTTAGTTTGTTTTTACACCTAGATATGTTGCTAAGCTAATTTTTTTAATGGAAGAGTATTGTCCCATTTCTAGTCATTTTCTTACAAAATTTCAAACTAAGCAAATCAAATTGTAATTGTTTTCTTAGGATTCAATGCAAGTTATTATGTACTTAGTAACTTTCAGAATTCTAGTCACTCATTTTCACAGCAGCACCTGACCTAGATGCACACTTCTGGAATCATGTCATTAATACCATGCTATGAAACAGCCCTTTTTACATGTGCTCAATACAAAGCATACCAAAATCAAACAAGCAAATGTCAGCACGTAACACTAATGCCAGCCCCATTTAATCATATCACAAAATGCAATTTTCATAGAATCAGAATGGCTTGGGTTGGAAGGGACCTTTAAAGGTCATCTAGTCCACCCCACCCCCCCACACACCATGGGTGGGGTCATCTTTCACTAGATCAGATTGATGAAAGCCCCATCCAGCCCGACCTTGAACACTTCCAAAGATGGGGCATCCACAACTTCTCTGGACAACCTGTTCCAGTGTCTCGCCATGCTCATTATAAAAAAATTTCTTCCTCATGTCCAATGTAAACCAACCCTCTCTCAGTTTAAAACCATTGCCCCTCGTCCTGTCACTACAGGCCCTGGTAAGAAGTCTTTCTCCATCTTTCTTATAAGCCCCACTTACAAAGTGAAACGCTGCAATAAGTTCTCTACAGAGCCTCCTCTTCTCCAAGTTGAATGCAAAGAAGTTTTCTTCCCATTCATTTTGGAAGGATCCACATTACTGAAATGTACTGATCAGTGGAGCTTCCACACAGGCCACAGACACAGACACCTCAGCCACATGTAAATTCTCTGTAAATCTTTTCAAAGTCCCTCTTATTCTAGACTTGACTGGTAAATTCCAATAGTGCTGTAACTGTAAAATATCCAAGTCAAAACAAAGTCTACCTCAGATCACCTAAAGCATTGATTCTGAAATACTTTATTCTCATTAAAGACCATCTTCCACATATAATTAAAGTATCTAATATATTTTTTCCTTCTGCACTAGTGAACTTGGGAAATGTTCATTCATCTTTTTGTTCAAGCTGACCTCTGTCCTTCCTTCTCTTACCCTTTTAGCCTACCTTCATGTTGTATTATCCGTCTGCATTAAGCTTATAACTCTTTGAATTTTCATATTCACTTAATCATCAATGTAACTTGCCTCTAAGTGATGCATACTTCAGTTTCATTAAACTTTATTTTCACATCTTAAGAGTCTGGGTCACCAATTGAAATGAATATTAAAAAATGTAAGCAAGCATATAAAGATCTAGCTAATGGACCTGTCACAAAGAAACAAGAATAAACCAACCAAGTCGAGTATTCTCAAAATTCTCTATTCTCTGGGGGTTATTAACAGATTGTCTTAAAGAATGAACTGAAGATGCTGTTTTATTAACAAAACCAAACTTCTGCGAAAGAAGTTATTAGATTCAGATAAGCAGTCTACCGGGACTATTCATGTCTGTTCAGTGTACTCAGAGTGTTTAAAACCTTAAGTTTTTCCACGCCATCTAAATTACTGTTTCACTCACTGCCATTGCACCAGTTTACACTGAACACATCCTACCTTTTGCACCAAATTTTCACTTTTGTTTCTGCTAGCAATCTTCCCGAATTATTATCTAAGGTATTATTAATGGTTAGGATCCAAGAAATATTGTTTTGGAAAACTGAAACCTGTTATAGCTAGATGATCAAATTCTTCTGATCGAGTAGAGGGTAAGGATGTGCTGCACCCATTCCAAGTTAGTGCTGAGTCTCTTAAAGAAAAATTTTAAATTGGGTAAAATTTTAAACCGTGGAGTATGACATAGTTAGAAGAGAGAATATATCGTTTGGGTACAAGAAGGATTTATATGCAGCCTTACATTTAGCATGGACAGAAATTATCTTGTTTTACATGAAATGATTATTAAAGTTACACCAAAAAATTTACTTGGAGAGGATAGAGAACCTGAATTCGTCGCCCTTTATATCAGCCGCTCAGGAATGAACTACATTAAATCAAACCAAAGGTATTCTTCCCCAGATACTTAAGATAAAGAACCATACAGGCTTAATGTTCAGAAATGGCTCTTGAAATAATTTTCCATAGCAACTAATGGCTATTTTTGCTATAAATAATTGCTTTCTACTGCTCCTATACACTTTTCCTTTGATTCTTTCATATTACTTCAAAGCAGTAAAAAATCCAAATAAAGATTTTTGTAGCCACTGATGACTATAAGATTCTTTGCAATACGTTTCAAAAAAAAAAAAAAGAGGACAAAAATTTCTGGGCAAAACACAGAGAAGACCCTATTCTTGAAACAAGAGCAATAAGAGAAACTTTAACAGATATCCCAGAGCTATGTAGACCATGGGAGCATGCATTTGCAGTCCAAACATTACTAGTCCACAGGAATAAAATTGAATTCCTAGTATGAAGTCAAAACAACTTTATCAGAGTAGCATTTCTTAAACAGTTAACAGTGACACTGTTCAGGTCAAATAAGTTATGAAGTACTAGATAGCAGCTATCAGTAACATTTTTGTTTCTTCATTATGGAAGAATGGGATGAAGCTCTAATTACTGCATACAAATGTTTACATTAGTGTGAAAACTGCTAACTACCTTTAATTGCTAGCAGGAATTCATATGCTTTAGGGTAAAATGAGTAAGTATAAACACCTGTAGCCAATAAATACTTTAGCTGTCATTCTCACACCTAGAGAAGTTGAACTGCTGCTGACTCAGCATGAGCAAAAACAAAAGTGCCCTTCCAAAAGGTTTCAGAAAGCACAGTTTTAGAGACTACATATGACAAAGTACAAAAAAATCCATGGGATGGGTTATTCCGTGTGTTATTTGCATTTTGAAACATCAGTAACATCTAATATGAAGAAGAAAATTTCCAAACCCAGCATGATGATGATATTTCAACAGCTAAGCCTCTAAATTAACTTGTAATGGAAGTGCTCCTGGCACCAGAAACAAGCCACATTGTGGTACTTAAACTTCCAAGACCTGTCTGCTAAACTATGCCCCAAAACTGCACCACACTGCAGTATATAATTTTTTGTTTTCTAAATCTATTTAGGAATCTGCATGAATCTCGGTCCCCAAAAAAGTCCTAGGAGAAAAGATATGAGTACACAAAAAAAAAAAAATCTCATATTATTCCAGAGCCGTTGGTTGTCTTAACTTTTTGAAGAACACGTATAATTCTGAGATCCTTTGTCACTAAAGAAACAACACCCTGAAGGAAGTGGTTTGTCTTTCTTTCAGGAACAAATTAGGTCAAACCAATGAAGTAGACAGTGAAGCAGCCTGAGTTGGATCTTTAATTAGCGAACGGTTTATAGAATTAGCTCTGGGTTTTGTTTTTGCTTTTTCCCAGTTCCTTGGTTTATGGAAATCTGTGTTCACATGAGAATAAGATTACCAGTGAACCATTTGTGTACCAGTGATTACACTGATTGCCTATGACATCCATATGATGGAAATACTACCAATCTTGGGAGAGTCTAAATGCACCACAATGATTTCCAGTTTAGTGACCATTTGTAGCGAAAGCAAGTAAATTTAACATTCAGGACTATTCCCCTTCTTCTACAATGGTCATTTTAATAATGAGTAGCCAATTCACTGTACAAAATGGATAGTGAGTATATGAAAACCAGCTAGCTACTGAAGTCAGTCAGCCTCATCAACCAGACAGTGTTGATGTCTTACCTCATGTTCAACTGGAACATTTTTAAAGTCCTTTTTTATGGATATAAATTTCCAGGCAGTTTTCACTCAGCCCATTTGTTAATACTGACCATAAATTTAGTTTGGTGCCCTTAATTTGCTACATTTTGTATTCTTTAGAAGTATTCCGCACTGCAGAATTTACTGCTCAACCAAAGACCTTCAATTTCTGCTACTCAGATGAGCTCTGGCTGTACTGCTGATTAAACATATTGCTAATGTTTCAGCTGACATGTTTTCCTGGGCTATGGAGGTATGCACGCCCGTGTCTCAGTGGTGATGATTTGTGAATACTTATGAACTGATACACATGCGCAGTATTGAAAAAAATTGTTAAAATGTAAATTATGAAGCATCAGTAACAATAGCTTGACAGTATTGTGACATTAAAGAGAGGCAAAACTATGCAGGACAAGAATGTTCACCTCTGAAATGAAAAATTTTGAAAAAGATGAAAATTGTATGTACTGATAAAGGCTAGGGAAGAAAGCAGGAAAAAATAAAGGGTAGGGAAAAACAAAACCAAAATGAAGCTAATAAACATGATACTAATAAAAACATAATACAAAATTATAAAGACTGATAAGGAGATTCAAAGCAATTAGAACAAACACACAGTCAGACTATTAAGCAAGTGCAGAGAAAAAAATCCAAATAGATTTGCTAAGGCAACACAGTCAGTATAAGGACTAAATAAAAAAATGTTAAAAAAATTAGGACTAAAGCGTGAACAGATGATCAATAACCAGAAAGTTCTTATTGAAAAGAAACCCAAGAATACTTTGAGGAAGACCCCTCACATGGCTAGGAAAGGAGAAGGGGTCAGTAGCAATACATGAAGTTGATACACTGCATGGCTGAGTATCCACAAATGGAAGATCCCGGTTTAGATATTTCTGCAGATGAACATGAAATGGTAAACAAAACAATCATGATCATGCCAGAGTAGGCATCTACACTACAACTCTGGAATTATTTCACTCTGGGTAAAAAAAAACAGCGAAAAAACAAAACTCAAAAAAAACCCCACACAGATAAAAGAAATACATCCTAAAACCTTTGACAGAAGTTCCAACAGAAATTCCAATCAGAGATTTTAGCTCTAAAGACTGAAATACCCCTTTCTTTCAGAGGTGGTTGGCATATGATGAACAACAGAATAGAAACATTCTTGTGCCACCACTTACAACCATTAGATAACGTATCTTAAATCTCCAGGGTTAGCAGGTTGTCTTGAGCCCTATGTTAACAGAAGGAGTATTTTATTCTTGAAGACACTTGCTATTTCTGGAAGTTAAACAAGATACTCCAATAAAGTAGAAAAGATCATGAAGGAAAGTCAATATTCCATTTCTCTCTCTGTACTGATTTTTAAGATACATATTGAAATAATAAATAGACAATTAAATTACATCATTTTTGGACAGACATTCATATTCCAGCTGGATCAGGAAGAATGTTGGATTTTGATTAGATTTTATTTTGTTAACTGTACTTGCCATTTGGCACAATTTGTACATGTTTAATGTCAGGAACAACACTGAAATGACCAAATTCGAGAGCAGGCTGAAGTCACCTTTCCTTATAGAATCTTTCAATTTTTACACAAAGATTTTTGGAAGCTCTTACATTATTTTCTTTTTCTACTTATGTTATCTTGAAGAGTCAATAAAACCTCTGCTTAAAAAGATAACTCATCTTGTGCTCCCCATTCACTCAGCTCTGCAGGGCTTCACAGCAGGTTTTTCTTTTCTTCTTTTTTTAAACTATGTATATTGAATTCCTTTGCAGAAGCTGCTCAAAGGTTTTAGCAATTATAATTTATCCATAAAAACTGAATAGGGTCATAACTTCCACTGCCATCAATGTGATATCTCTGTGAATGGATTTGGTTTTAGAGATACTCCTGGTGGCAGTAAGGAAAAAAAGAAAAATTCTATAGCCAGAACATTTCAAACAGAACTTTTAAATTATTTTTCCAAAAGTGTGCAAGTTTCTTGAAGGCGTTCAACATTTTTCTGCAAACAAACTTTAGTCCTCCACTCAGTTAAATCAACCCATCTATATTCCTGGTTTTGGCAAGCTCTCCCTTCTGGTTAAACCATTACCTACTAAGGACAACAGAAATCCATAAATTTAAATTAAAACTGTTTAGAAATCGGTTAGCATTCTACAACATAAAATTAAGCGTAAAGATGAAATGCAAAGCCTCCAAAAAAAAAATATAACTCAAGCAGGGACGTGTCTTCTTATATTTTATAGTGAAACAAGTTCTTTTAGGGTTTGTTTATTCTCTTTCAGTACATCATAATGAAACAACTTTCTTCCAAGTTTGTTTCTTGTCAGTGCTAACAAAAAACCCTGATATGCTATGGAGTCTATAGAGATTAGAGATGAACACAACCACTACACAACCCAGTATTCCTGAATGTCAGGGAGGTCTCAATGTAGACTGGATTTTTGGTCTGCCTTGCTCTGTAACAAGCCAACAAAACACTGGATTCTAGCTAGGAATATTTGTTGTTGAGGAGACACCTCAGGGTCACGGCGTACACTTTTCTTTCTCCTGTAACAGAGGAATATATAACAGTAAAAAATATCCTCATATAGGGCTTAGGTAGGTATGTACATTCACTAAACACCTCCGTTAAAAAGGCAAGTGTGAAGGTACCCCTGTATCAATGTAAACTGTGACTTTCTAGAAAATATAATCCAACTGACAAAACACTTATTCAGATCTGCTAACAAGATTAAAAAGATCCATCATAAGATTCATCATGCAGCAAAACTCTGAAATACGTTGTATCCTAATTGCATGTTTGTGAGGAAATTCATATTGTGTTTTATAGTACAATTTTATGCATCATCAATTAGCAGTTGGACCAGATTAAAACTCTGAACCCTTGAAAGCTTCAAGCCCAAAGTAAATGTAGGCTATATTCATTTCAAGAGCAAATTGACAAGCAACACTGAGACTGTTACATATTCTGGAATATCTTTTTCATGTTGCTTACACACACACACAAACCCCAAACAAACAAATAAGAGAACCCACACAATTAGAACAACCTAAGCCAAAACAAAACATCTCTCATCCAAAGTACAGAGAACCTGAACCATATGTTCTAGAATAAATGACATTTCAATTAGAACTTTGGATTATTCATATTTTTATCCCCTAGGCTCTTCTTATACCAATCCTCACCAGAGCTACATCAAACTCTTACTACATGTGCAAATTTACTGTATCAAAATCTTTATAGTCCTGTTCTGAAGATCCACAGGATACAGATGAGCATTAGATTTTGCTTTGTAACGTGACCTTGGTTTCTCTGTCATGCCTGAATATTTGTAACAGAACTGACTGAGGGAATTAAAGGGAAGACAAGAATGAAACACCACAGAGACAGAAAGAAAGCACAAATTGATAGCAGGTTTAGTCTGAGATAGCTTTTGCAAATTAAATTAATACAGTTTAACTATACTTACATGGCAATAACTATGTACTCTTTAATATTTATTCATTGTGTATGGTTTGCTCTCCCATAAAACATTCAAGGACAGAACACAATGACTTGGTCTTGTGATCTGAGACAAATTCAGGATTGACACCTCCTCTCAAAATCTAGAAACAGCAAGAACAACAAAAAAATCACTCTACCATTTAAAGAAAATTAATATGTACACTCACATTTTCTTCATTTCACCTTAGCAAGGGTAGCAAAATAATCTCATACATCAGGAAATACTGCATGACATTAGCAGCTATCAGAGGTATTAGCAAAACTGCAGCTTAGTTTTCTTTGAACTGACCAATGCATCTGTTTTTTGAATAAGAACAAGAGGGGAAAAAAAATGCAAAGCCCATTCCATCTGTAGCTTGGCCTCCAGTATTTTCTTTCACCTTTTCATCATGTTTATCAAATGTCTTTTTTTTTTTTTCCTTTGTAAACCTGCATGAGAACAACTTGATGTTGGTACTGTACTTTATTCACATGAAAATGTCAAGCCAAGTAAGGAAGCAACAAAAAAAACAAGGAAGAAATATGATGAGAATTTATAATATGATCTTAGTAGGCATCTTGCTTCTCTGATGTTCACTGTTGTCTGCAAAAGTACAGAGCCAGATTAATGAAAGGCATGAGAAGACAACATTTTTCATGCATACAGTTTTAACCAATAAAAGCGCTCATATAGTACCTACTCTCAGTACTCAACAAAATATTTCTAGTGTTCATTTCTATATTGATAAAATAGCGAGTGTAGCTTTTTAGCATCTTTTGATATTATTTAAGTTAATATTTTCCCTGCATGTGTTTTTACTTAGTAGTCACAGGGTCTGGTTCTGTATGTGGATGTAACAGCACTAACATAAAGTGACAGAGATACTTGCATCATAGAATGTGGGGGGACAAGAATGCTATTACAATTGTAAATTGCAATCCCAATCTCTGCAACAACCCACAGGGTTACTAAGCAATTATAAAAAAAGCTCAGGCTAGCCTTTAGTGCCGTTCTCGCCTGTGGCAGGAACTGAATCAGTCCCTAAAAAAGCAAAGCATAATAGCAATCCAATGCAGGGATGTTCATAGTGCTATACTACCTCTCATTTATCTCAGTCTGTGCCATTCTGTATCCAGTATTCCATTCACATTTGTGACTCAGTGTTGGGACAGCGCATCACTAACTGTGTTTTCTTACAGCAGGTAGCATACTACTTTTGCATATGATTTCTGTTTGACAGATATCGTTTGGGACTATTGATGTTAAGCAGGCTTTAGCTGCTTGTATTGCAACACTACTGATTTATCTTTCCCACTGTAGATAACAAGCTGCTCTGTTTAGGAGTATGTTCTGTCCTCCTGACATGGACAATTGAAACATGAGATAACAGAGCAAAAGCTTGGACTCACAATGTGCTGTGAAGTGACGCTAGTTCACAAAGCACTGGAGCTACTGGGTCCTGCCACTGCATGTTCTTCTACAAATATGTGCGAGTTGTTGTTTGGGTGGTTCCCCCCCCCAGTATAATCTGTTCTTTATTTGCTCTTAGGTTCTTCCCTGTTGAGAACCACTGTTTGGCACGTTTGAAAGGACCTAAGGCAGACAGACAACTTTCTCCCAGATTCCATGAACATCAGTGTGCCTCAGCAGCAGCAGCCTCTCAGGCCTCATGCAGAAGATGCAAGATAGAGCAGAACAGGAGGAGATATGGAAAGCAAAGTGTTTAATACCTCTAACAGGCACATAAATGACAAAAAATGTTTCTCTATTCACCGGAGTAGCATATTCCAAGGAACACTCACAATGAAGAAGCTCTTGGAGACTGAAGAGCAGAAAGTAAGCATTTTTTTCCCCTCTGTAGTCAAATAATCACATTTATCTCTAGTATTTCCTTAATTGTACGTATGGAAGAACACCCTGTATCTTAAGCCTCTCAGATATTCCCCTCTCCTTCTCCAGTATACTTTTTGTCATTTGCAATAGTACATCCAAAAAAAGCCCAAGTTTGCTTCTCTCAACTCCAGTAAGAAAAGTTCAACAGGATGTTTTACCCTTTGTTTTTTCGAACCTGAAGACTGCAGTTGGATCACGTTCTCAAGCTTTCTTTGAAAATACCATATCCAGAAACATTTATTATGCATAAGCTGAAATTCTTTTATTAATTACCTTTATTACCTTCTTTTATTCTTTATTCTTTATTACCTTTTTTATTCTTTTATTAATTACCTTTTATTAATTACCTATTAATTACTCAGTGCTTCTAAAAAAATAGAAAAAACCCCACAAGAAACGTAATGTAGCATCAAAGTGACTAGTACTTCCCTCATTCTAATTGGGCCATGTTTCAGTCAGCCTCAGCCAGTTTACTCCTACCTATCTGCTGCAAACTAAAACACTCAACATGGCGTTTCCACACAATTTAGCCATGACTATTATCT
This sequence comes from Nipponia nippon, assembly GCF_047370975.1. Classification (NCBI taxonomy): domain Eukaryota; kingdom Metazoa; phylum Chordata; class Aves; order Pelecaniformes; family Threskiornithidae; genus Nipponia; species Nipponia nippon. The sequence continues at coordinate 17,636,098 of NW_028262313.1, forward strand.
CCATTTTCGTTTTTACTTGCACTCATTTTTCTCTCTTTCTTACCTGGTTCCTTCTACCCAACATTTTTGTCTTCTCTATTTCTTCCTGTTCTTCTAAAGGCATATTCCATTAGTCCTATTAGTCACTGTCCCCTCTCCACTTTAAATTCAAAGAATCCCATTGCAGCTGTAAAATCTCTACATTAATCTGTACAGCACAAGGCAGGCAAATTCTTCTCTCCCACTAACACAATCCATTACTTACAAACTATTTTTGAGATGGAGAGGTGAGAGCATGAAAATTCAATTCTGACATCTGTGTGCTTTACTGTATCTTACCACTTCACTTTTGATTGCCAGCAGTATTAATTTGATTGCGCTTCATTGAAAGACTTTCTTTTACATTGATATGAGTTACTTGATGGGTTAAAGAACAAGAGGGAATTTCTTCCCTCCCACCTTCCCCCCCCTTACTGTATAACGCAAAGCATTGTGTATATTTATAATTGTTTCTGTTTAATAACAATATTTCTACATCTTGGCCTCAAGATGGAAGCCAGAGGTTTGTGGGCGTGTAATATTTGGAAACAACTTTGTTTGATGGCTTCATTCTCATTAGATCAAAATTAAACTTACAGTATATTTTATTTATTCAACCCTTCATAATTCTGGACAATTTTACAGATCTTCCCAAGTGGCAGCGGAAAATTTGTCCTAAGAAGCACCATTAAAAGGGCCAAAAAAGCCATCTAGAGCTGCAGTCTAAAACTCCTCTAAAAAGAAAGAAAATAATGACCCACTTGGAAAGTATCCCTAGTACAATTCATCAAACACTGGTTGAAGATAATAGCATATGCATAGAATCTCAAATAGGAGACAGTATGGATCTGCTGTATAAGTTAGCTACATTCCTTTCAAAACCTGTTTCACGGGCACAGGCAGTAATCAAATAAAAATTGATATTTGTTTATTCATGGATGAAAACCAGAGCAGGGATTGCAAACGTGATCTTTAGGACCAGTTGACCAAAAGCACTAACATTTTTTGCAATGCTGTTAATTATATTTCATTCATTGTGCATAAATACACACGTGTTTGCATGTATATTTTGTAATGGATAAAACAACATTAAAACACAATGAACTCCAAAGCTCTGTTTACAGCATACTCTCATCCTTCTTTTATGGTTAAGGGGTACTCCCATGAAAGATGACATTGATTTCAGTAAAAGCAAGATAAGGGCATACATGAAAATACACATTTTCCTTTCCTTTAAGTTCTACAAAAGCTTGCTGAGCATCTTTAAAAAGGACAGTGAAGGCATCTTTCAAAGTTCAAATACTTATGGAAAGCATTAGCTGAAATATTTGCTTAACAATCCAAAACCTGATCTCTCTCATATTCTGCCATCAAAACAAACAAACAAACAACCCACACACAAAAAAGCCAGCAGCAAAAAAACCCGCTATAACCCAAAATAAGCAAAAAAAAAAAGTTTAGAAATTACCTATTAAAAAAATCCTGAGAACAGAATAGATTTGGTGTAACGAGAAATGGAAATGCCTTTTACATATTCTCTACTCTAGGGTGCAACTTTGGCAGGAAAAACGCTAAGCTTCTTCAAGCGCGGCTAATAGGAAAGAATTGTGGTTGACAATCAAAAAGTGGTAAGACAGTAGGGGTAAGCTAGATTCAGGTCTTCGTGTTTATATCTCCATTTTGGGCAAGCAGTAATTACTTGATTCTTCGTGTCAAAGTCTAGCTTTCTGAGTGCCCATGCTGTTGTCCAGCAGCTTTGTCACTGAAATACTTTTCACATGTAGTAAATGGCATGTCATGAATCTTTCAACTTCCCTAATTTTAGCCAGAGAAGCACTTACTTTCACTCTATTTCAAACTGTGTAAATATGTTTATACTTTTTTATCAAAAAGAATAGGAAACATTTCCTTTTTCACTGTTACCTAAGAAACCACATGTATCTGGGCACATGACGAGCATGCTGCTTTTTAATGGATAACTTTATGTTCTGTTGATACTATGATCTAATTCAGAAGGCATTTTGAGACTGAAAGACTTTTACCTTGCTGAAAGTAAAATACAAAAATCACCACAGATGTTACTTATCATTGAGAGCTAGAGATACAACGTAGTGCAGTAGTTTATGCCTTTATCTACTCTACTACTAAAATGGGAACGGGCACATACAGTATCGAGTTGCATTTTCTTCTGTATAATGTGCAGAGCTATAAGAATCACTGATTTCATTTGCCACTCAGATTGGTTTGCTATTTACCAATTTTTTTTTTCTCCTTACGTATGCAGAGAACTGTATTGGGAAATTTTTTTTTCAGTTACTAAAATTTTCACGTACCTTGGTACCAGTTATTCAGCTATCAGAATCATATATTTATTCCCTCCCCTCCTGCCCCCCTCAAGAGGTCTTTGGAACCAGTTAGGCAGCAGGTAAAAACTACTGATTTATGAATCAGACATGCAGTACAAAACCAACGCATCAATCTAGTGAAGGCACTGCTAAAGAATTCAGGTAGTCAAAGCAGTTCTACAGATATTCTCCAGTAATGAACACTTTCATAGACACTACATTGACTCTTGAGTACATAAAGTAAATAATGGTTAATTTTGTAACAAATATCCACTTGAATAGGCAGTTCCTGCTGCTGGCTAAAATCTTTTCAATGCATAGGCAAAATTGAGTTTTGCTGCTCCAAAAATATGGGACTGAGGCTTAGCTAGGGAAGGGCAGCTCCTGTTATAGGCAGGGATGCGAGAGAATGGGTGAGACTGGGAGAGAGAACGTCAGAGTCCGACTTGTTCTTACCATCACCAAGGTAAGCAGAGGGTTTAAGCATAGCTACTGCTCCTCAGAGAGACAGCCATCCCAGCACTGGAAAAAGGCTGCTCTCCTATATGTTGACCTTTCCCTCTGCAGCAGCAGCATCCAGCTCTCTAGAGCTCTAATGCAGCCAAATTAGTCAGAAAAAAACATTCTGTTGCCCTAGGCAACTGCATGCCTGTCTTTTTTTTGTAAACATGAAACTTTCTGTAATGCTCTTTTCTGCTTGTGCATATTACAAAGTGCAGATAGATTCTTGAAATCCCACCATTAAACAGTATTTCTCACTAGCGTCTACTTAACATGAAGTTTACAACCATGTACAAGACCCTGTTGTGCTCACAGACATAAAAATTAATTTCTACAGACCCTTATCTGTAGAACCTGCAATCACATTTTTGGAAACTTTCCAATCTCTGCTCATAATTAAAGTTTATACTCCATTCTTCTACTCATCCAGTATTGAATATTTAGATGTTAATAATGTTATATTTTTTTTATAATGTTTTTAGTTCTGACACCCCCCCACCCTGATCATCTGCAAATAAGTCATGGGAAGAAAAAGTATTATTTTCCCTTCAAGCAAGCATTTCAAGCTGAGCTGTCACATAATAAAATATTTCATCATATTAAGAACATAACTTTCAATGTATATCCTCACTTCCAAAATTTCTGAATATATGTATGTTGAAATTGAGCAAGTGTGACATAGTTCTTGGTTCCCTTGGGAACAATATTCAGAGCTCATTTGAGTTGTGACCTGCTTATGCTGCCAGGGAGTATTAGTATTTTTGTTGGATCTTTAGAATAGAGATATGGAGTGAAGGACAAAGGCAAAAAATAAGACTCTAACTTCACAGTTGAAAAACAGATGAGATACTGCTCTATTTCAGAAGACAGTGTTGGCTTTTTATAGGATCTGCCCCATTTTGTAAGCTCTATTGGAGAGAATACTCTTTTTTCATAGTAAAATATTTTACATGAACTATGTATGGAGAAACCTCCAGCTGTCCACAGCACAGCTTATGGTCTGAGATGTCTAAATATGTTTCAATAAAAAAATAAGAATGCAAATTAACTTCAGAAATGATTTTGCAAAATGGATGGAGGTTCAAGATGGAATATATTCACAAATCCTATAATACTGCCTTTTGTCTCCTGATGCCATCACCTGACATAGATTAGAGTTATGAAGATTATCCATGACATTAAATGGTTCAGTTACCGTCTCTGCTTACAACACAGGACTACATACAATTTAACCCATGACTTGGGCCCTATGAGTTACATTACTATAAATAGTGTTTATATACCCTTTCTTCATCTAAATCTGACTTCTAAACTTTACTTCTAACACGTTATCCTTTCAGTTCATTGATAAACACAAAATCCATCCTCCTACACATAGTTCATATGTATATACATATGTATATTAGTATATCCAGTCCTTTCTTTACACTTCATAGAAGGAATGGCATGCACAGCTGTGGGGTGCATCCGCAACTGGCTCTTCATTACAACATACATCTTGCGTCAATATTCTATCTTGATACCCCACTGATGAGCATAGTGCTTGTGACAGCTGATCTTAACTGTTTGTGTGCATCCATCTATTATTAAGGCACATACGTGGTTTCAATTACTGTCATTTGATGTAGTCACTCCCTAAAGTATTTATAGCTACAAAACATTTCTGAAGTAAGTGACTATTTTACAAGAGGGAAAGTTGAAATGGCATTTTTGTTATGCAAGTGCTTACAAGACCTCTTAATAGCAGACAAGTTGGGCTTGGAAAGGTTTGACACCATGCTTGACTGACACTGTAAGCATCCTACCTATCATGCACATGGTCACAGGATCACTGAAATACATAGCAGGGAATTAAAAGGTAATAATTCAAGTCCAAAATTTCTGCTTCTAGGATCTCCTTTACACCATAAATGCAACACATGTAGACATTATACAGTTTCATCCATGAGATAATTTACAAAAGAAGAAGACATTTTGTTTATGAGCTGCAGCTTACTGAAGCCTTCTTCAGTTATGATCCATTTCTGGATCCAACAACAAAAAGAAGCTGACAGGTAAAAAAAAAACCAACAAAAAAAACCCCAAAAAACCAAACCAAACTGTTTAGAGACACTGGTTAGATACAAAGGAGGTTTCCTCCAGAGCTGATAATCAATACATTTCTGTTAACATAGCTTAATTTTTAATACTGCATTGAATCATCTTGAGCTTATTAAACTACCTCATGTTACAAGTTTGAGACAGTTGTATTCAAACATGAAAATGAGTTAAGGATAAAAAAAAATCCTGTTCCTAAGGAGAACTGCAGATATGAATGTGTTATTAATTTTCAAAACATCTTTAAGTTTGCCTTTCCTTGTCTCTTTTTTTTTTTTTCTTCCTTAAAAGGCAGCACTGAACTTGTTCCTCCTGAATAGGGATAATTTATGATTGTTTTGTTTAATTTTATTGTTTTGGTTCCTTAACTTTTCCTTTGCAATGCCTTTTCTGCATCAGGACAAAAATCTCTTTAAAGCTCAACCTGCTAAATTAATAAACTGTGTTTTCAGTTTTAGTTCTGTGTTAAATGGAGCTGCATAAAATTGTTATTTCCATAAAACAGCAGCAGATGCAATATGTTCAAAATTATTATTCCCTTTTAATTTTATAAACATACAGAAAGTTTGCATTATAGCCTATCCTTAAGCACATTCCTGCTCTAAATTAAAGATATGCCAAATCGGCTCCAAACACATTTTGTAGTCAAGAAACAACGAGAGGTGGTACACTGCGAGATGATAGCAGCAAGACATTAAGGCAGAGTTGCAAGCATTGGACAGTGAGATATAATCCTCAGCCCTTGGAGAAGGTATAAGCAAGCCAGATTTACCTACCCATGACATAACATTTTCCCACATTCACAGAAACTAAGGAAGACTGCTCAGAGAAACAGTGTGATGAAGAATGGGGTAATGCACGATGTCATAGGCATTCATGGAAGAGCAGAAGGAACGGACAGATGACAACGGAGAGGGGCTTGAACTGAGCATAATATAGCAACTAAAATATTTTACAATATTAGTATAGAAAACTTCTTTAGAGATTGTAACTTGTTGCTTATGTGTCTTTAAAAAAAAAAAAAAAAAAAAAAAAGAAAAACCCCCAAACACCAAAACAACTATCTACAAAGGTCAGGCTTGTAGGAAATCTAATGCAGGGCTTCAAGTCATTACAAATCAAATGGCAATCTCTTTGGAAAAATCAGATGTCTTAAAGGTAGCTGCGCTGTGAGGACTTAAAAAGTACAGAAGTCATAAACCTGCAGTCTTTTCTTTTAATGCCAACTTAGAGTTTCTTGTAAGGTATGGGGCATTTAAAAAAGAAAGTAAACAAAGAAAAATACCACAAACTGGTGCTCTTCCCTACATGGGTATGTAGCATCTTGAATTATGATGTTAAGACATTCTAAAGGTTTCTAGTACTTTTGTGCCAGTGAGGGCACATACTGTCTTTGCACCTATTAGTTCTTTTTAGTACAGAATTAGATACAATGAGGTTTTGTAAGTGCGGCATTTACCTAGATATACACAGAATATTTACATGTCCTATTTCATGGAAGGGAGGGGGTTAATGAAAGAGTCAACCTCAGGCTGAAAAACATCAGCCTGATAAGCATGTGGAATACTTCTATTCTGCCTTTTTTTTTTTTTTTTTTTTTTAAAGTGAAAATACTGACAACTCTGTGGAGGACCTGTTTACAGGTACAAGGTGGAAAAGAAATTCCCCATTAAAACTGGACTGGACTTCTAAAAATAATGAGATATTCAAAAATATTACACATATGCAGTTAATAAAAATATCCACAATTTCTTTGGCATGCAGTAACCAGGGTAATAGCTCATTAAAATATCACAAAATAAATAAGCTACAAATAAGAACCTTATCTCCTTCCAGTTAGTTACACACAGAGTTTTTTCACCTGACTGAAAAGCTATTGGATTTTTTTGTTTCAATGGAGAAATGCATTTCATTCCCCAAACATTTTTAACCAAATTGTTGCATACCAGCACATCAAAGCATTCAAAGAGTACTCAGCTATTCATGCAGCTATTTGCAACTAAACTGGCAGAATAAGAAAAAGAAAATACCAAGGAATTCAAAGGAAATGCATTTAAGGTAGCTTCCAAGACATAGCATTCTTTTTTGTAGCAATGTAACAGTAGCAAAATAGTAAGTTATACGGATATAGTTCTTTAATGCAGAGTAAAACATTTTACAAATCTGGAAAGAAATAGTTACAGATCTCTATATTTTTGGGCAAATAACTGGTGCCATAACCACATTTTAATCAAGGTTTTACACAATATGGATAGAGTCTGCAGAGGTATTCCACAGATAAGACAAGAAAAAAGAAAATTATAATTTCACTCCCCAATGTTATCCTCTGGGACCAGAATGAAGGGTCTCAAAGGCTCAGAAAATATATAAGATGCCAGGGTACAAGATAAACTGGAACTGACTCTTAAAGAGGATTGTGTGTCAAAGAATGAAGACTTCTGAGTTTTTATTAGTAGTAATAACAAAGTTTCTGCATGATAGACAATTCTGTCAAAAGTCCATAAAAAATTCCAGGGTAAGTTATCTGCTGATCAGTAGAAACCTGAGTAAACTAACACAGACGCAAAGCAACAAGCCTCTAAAAATATACAGAATCAGATTTCAAAAGGAAGAAAAATCCAGCAAAATTATCAAAAGGTAACAACAGAATATACACACTTTTATGCTTTCAAAATAATTTCCTATCTATATATAGCATCATTTATATGTGTTTTTCAAAAGAGCCATTAACTAACCTAATTGGGTTTAACTTAGCATTACAAAAGCGTTCAAAATTCATGTAGTGTTTCATAGATTTGACAACTACTAAAAATTGATCCAAGCTTCAATCAAAGTAGCAGGAGATTCTACACTGACCTCAATTAGCTTTCGATCAAGCCTTAAGAGAATTAACAATCCTCTAAACAGTCGTCATTCATGGGTACATGCATAGAGAGCACAAAGCGTTAGCGCCTTTAGAACGAGCAAAGTTATTCTAATTGAACAGAAGACCAGTCACATCAATTTTTTTAAACAATTATTTCATTAAAAGTCTGCTAAGTCAGGCTTGCCCTATTGCTGATCTAAACCTCAAGGTAACCTTAAAAAAATTAAATGCAGAGAAAAAGACAGAAGTTTCAAATTCAACAAAAGGTTTTGAATCAGACACCTTCATAACTGAGGGGCTGGGTAGCTGGCGGCTTAGAGTAATTTTTGCCCTAGAAAAGTTCATTTGAAGAACAACAGTGAGTCATCAATGATTAAGAACAAACAAGTACACTTTGCTACTTCTTCAAACCATCTCCATACTAATAATCTGCATAGTCTTGTGGCCCTACTTCTCAATGTGGGCAGAAAGAGAGGTAATGCAGAAATTGAGAGGGAGTGGGGGGAGATATTTATTATAACCCACTCCAAAAAAAAAAAAGAAGATACAACTTGATTTCATGCACAGCTTAAAAGAGAAACACCACCCACATTAAGCCTTGATACACACCTCTTCAATAGCAAATAAAAACCTATTTAATCGCTAGGCATTCTCTCTATATACAAGATGACAGTTGATTAAGACTGTATTACAGAGTTCGAAAATTCAGGTTGAGTAACCATGGTCAACTGTCAAAAGTAGTAATGAAAGCAAAGATATCACTATAATCAAAAGGAACAGGGAAATGAAGAAAACAATGCTAATTATCTGTGATTAGTTTCTCCTTTCAAGAAAAAAAAATGCTGACTTGCTGAGGTAGTTAGAAGGAGCAGCACGTGATTCTAGCACTTTATATGAACTATATTATCCAAAGTTCAAGCAAGTTACATGGTAAATGAGATAAAATTTCCTGCTGAATCAGATATAGAAGATATAGACAAACAATAATTTCACTGATGTTGGCCTTATGTACCATTCAAAAGATGCCAGCTCAAAATAGTACCTTGCCATCTTTTTGACCCTCTAGGCTCTTGAAAAATCTTTTTAAAGGAAACAAGAATTCCTTTTTCCATGGATATGCCCTTAACTTCCTCTTGCCCTAATTCTTCCTGAGTAGTGAAAGTGCTATAACCCCTCAAATACTTCACACTGCCATCTAAACAGATCACTTGTAATATGCCAGACCTAAGTTCTTAGAATCTCTGATGAGACCTCCATAAGTTTACAAGTTAAAACAGTTATGAAGAAATTGTTCCACTCACATTTCAAAGTACATTTCAAACACTTTTTTTTTTTTTTTTTTTAAGAGACACACCACAGGAAGAATGTAATGAGAACTTCCTTTATTCGTGAAGAAAACTAAAGGAGGAAAAAAGTCACATTAGAAAATATATCCAGTTCAGATGAACACATTAAGCACCTTTTGGCACATACTGAGAAATTTCAGGGAGGAGGGGGGAAACGAGAGACAACAAAACTTCAACATATATATAGTACTAAATAACTAAGCAATGTAAAGCTTTAACAACCCTATTAAAAACATGCCTGGTGGAAAGTGAGGTGTATACAGCAATGTGAATTACAATGTGGGCATTTGTAATTCAGTCTAACAGGAGTGAATAGAATACTAACTACAGTGAAAGGAGAACACACAGCTACCCGAGTAGATGTGTACAGTCATTTCCCATCATTTTTGGCCTGTGTTAAATTTCAGTCAAGTCAGAACAAACGCCTATACTCAGCAATGGAAACACTGTTTTCTGACAATTATGTTGGACAAAATATTAAAATATGCTAAGTAGTTTGTAGGGAAAGAGGTAGGATGATCTAATATACCACACCTTCTAAAACACCATTTGAGGTATTTTAACCAGCCCCCTGAGCTACCAATTCTCACCACATTAAATATTTCAACCACAAGCTATTCCTCCCTTATTTACACCACAAGGAACCCCAAGTATTAAAAACCTTCTAATATTTAACAGAGGCTGAGGCTTGCATCAGTTTGAAGGTAAACACTAGGCAGCAATGTCATTGGTAACTGATTAGATTTAATCATCTTATACTGAAACCATCATATTTTAGTTTGAGGGAAGAAAAAGCTCCAAATCTAGACTGAACTCCAAAGTACATGTACATTAATCATAGCTTATTTTTTAAATTTCTTTTGAATAAACAAAGGTTTTAATTATACAGGTCCCTGTTTGTTCTGTTTGTTTCCTAATTAGAGAAAAATGGCAAGTCTCCCAATTTAAGCTCTTTCCCTCTGAAGAATTTAACAATACATTTGGACAGGCACATATATTTATTTGGAGACTACACAATGAATAAAATCCCATTTGCACTTAACAGAGCAAAGTTTGCCAGAATTCAGTATGTGAGCCAAGGCTCCACGCTCTGCTAATGGCAAAAATGGCTGTCCCTGCAGTCAAGTACTGGATTATGTACTTTCCTCTTGGCAAGTATAAGCCTGGAAACACCCACAACACCTGTTGTTTATTATAAATGGCTGTATTGAAAATAGACATGTTCCTACTGTGAAGAAAGAAAAAAAAAAGAGAAAGAAAGGTGTGCGTGGGGAAATTATGGACAGAGATGCTAACTGTGAACTCCTAACTGATCCTGCTGAAAATACTTAACTGCAAAGTGCATTTATATAATAACTTTCACCTAAAAACCTCAAAACACAAAAGCTTTCTGTAAAGATAGTTAAAGATTATTGTTAAGACAGGTTATCAAGCAAAACAAGATGAGGAAACTTATGGAGGTCAGGAACAAAGCCAAGAAATTTCAATTCTACTGACAAGGCAAATGACCAGAATTCTGTACTCAGTTAAATCTGGACTAACACATGTTGTTCAGTGAAAATTCTCTCAATGTATTTAACCATTGTATAACTAAAGTCAGTACTCTTTTCTGTAAGTTGTAATTACTTTCCAGATCCTACTTGCATGAGAATATTGAAATGCTACCAAGTAACAAGGATATGGAATGTAAGCATCTTAAATGATTATTTACTCAGAAGGAGAAGAAAAAGAAAAAAAAAAAAAAAGAAGAAAAATCACTGAAAGTCTCCTACAGCTTTTACCAGTAAGTACAATGAGATCCGAGTCCTATGGCCTCTTCCTACTCCCATTTGTTTAGACCGAGTCATTTTCCTGAATGATCCCCCTACTCTATCCTCTTCCCTGAGGAAGCCATCTCCAAGTTTTTTCTTGAGAAATTCTTTCTGCAGCCAATATCAGCAACTGCATTGTTTTTCCTTTGTCCTCAGTGTTTGAGGGGATAATGGAATTATGCTGGCTTGAATCTTACCTGTGTTAATTCCTGCCAGTAGGATACTGTGATCAGATCTCAGGTCCTGATCTGGCTCACTCCTTTTAATGAAATAGGTCAGTGAGGATACCTTTCAACAAGTCTATTCACATAAAAAATAATAGCAATGACAATTATACTGAAGATCAGATGCCAGTTATTTCTTTTACCTTGCAAACCGCCATGGCAGTATGTGGTTCCTGTCAACAAACTGAGTACCTCACAGTAACACAACCTACTCTCTCAGGATCTTTGTGATTAAACAATGTTTTGTTACCATCCTCTTTTAATTGTGGGAAATGAAGGCACAGAGAAAGCATCCATAGGAAATCTACAAAGATCCAGACATTAAAAGTAGACCTCCAAAGCCTATCAAATATCCAATTTGTAAGATTACTCTCTCTCTTTTGGCAAATGACCTCAGTAAAAGGAACTTTACTGTTTTTATTAAAAGGGTCTTTACATACATACTTAATGTATTAGAAAGATCTTATTCATTTGTACTCAGCCTAGGACAGTGTCTGTCAAGTTCAGCCCCCTGCTTAACAACCTGGACTCCTACTTCAGTACTTTTGTTTTCCAGTCAGCTTTTCTATTGTTCTTCCAAATTAAACCATGTTTCTCCCACTTCTCATACCCTACGACCAACCATCACAATGGACTATTCACCCTCCAATACATCTTTAATACTTCCTGTCTCCTACAGTGCACTCAATGTATTTTCCCTATTTAAAACTGCATTTGCATTTCTCTTAACCCATCATAAAAGGAAGCAAACCTATTTTATGAGTACTTTTGTATAACTTGGCTTTGAGTCTGGCTTCCACACCTATCAACTGAAAAGCAGACCTGCTCAAAGCTGTCAACAGAACAGAGTCAAGCTGAGCTGTGCCGTGATTTATGCAGGTAGGGCCAGACCTGTCAGTTCCACTGATGACAGCGGGGAGGAACGAAGGGCAGAATTCTTACTGCTGAAATTCTGGATTCACTACATCACAAATCCAGTGCCGATTCCAAAATGACAGAATGCAGTATGTAATTCAAAAAACACATTTCCCTAGCACAATAGTAGGATAAATAAATTGGGAGACAATCTATATTGATATTGGAAGCCTGAGAGCAGACTGCTTATTTTTCCCCCATTTAGATTCCAGACTGAGCAGCTAAAATATTTTGGTTAAACAGAGGCACACATAAAAAAAAAGTTTGATTTATGATTTAAAGAGAGATCACATGTATTCTAATATTATTATTTATTATCATTTCTCTCAACTCTCTTAGAATCTAATACCTTCAAAACACAAACATGCACCTTGACAAAGGTACCTGCTACCACCTCAAGCAGGATTTATGTGGATGAAGTTGTACTTAGGTTATGAAATGATTGCTTTGCTACCAATTTCCCAGCATTACCAAAGTCATCTGATGAAAATCAGTATCTAAGTATTACAGTGGTCCATATTCCAGCTCCTGTCATAACTGATAAATCATGTCATTTGGGGAGGGGAATAAAAAGTGTTCTCTTCAGCTGCCAAAATTAAACATACTAAAGGTAGCGTTTTGCCTTGGTGATGCATTTCTACTTATTCTCACAATTACCACATACATTAGCAAAGTAGATCCATATGTTATGCTTTCAGGCACCTCTGAAACTGAAGAAAATCTATCATTCAATGTAATCAGGAAATTTATAAATGCAACCAGTATTCCAACTGTAAGAAACACCTGCACATGTTGATAATCACTCTGTTTGAATTGGCACTTTTTTGTGGAAGACTTGCAAGACATCTATGTAGAACCAAGCTAACCAAAAAGGTTTCATTGATCTGTCTTCGGTAGGAAGAACACTTTACTGGCATTATGGAGATGCATTGACAGTGCTAGCTTTTTCACTGATTTGTCTTAATTTGAATTTTTGATATTTTTTTAAAGGTTGTACTGAAGCTGTAAAGTTTTGGAATAGAAGACTGACTGACCATATTACAGCACTGTGCCTAGCATAGCTGAATTATAATCTTGCTCGGGGACTCCGAATGTTGCTGTAATAGCTACTTGCTGACACTACTAGACTACTATCTTAGAAGACACTCAACTTTTAGCTTTAGTAGGTATCATTCCTGTATGCTGCAGGTTATAATGCTTACAAATAGTACGTTTGGCACTCTCAAGTTTGCAAGCAAGATATCTATAGCAGCTACTTGAAGAACTGCCAGAATCAGCTTAATATAAACTGGCCTTAATACAAGGGAAATGATTGGTATTAATTTGTTTGGGAAAACACAGGGAAGATTCTTTAACATAATAAGTTTCCTTAACATGATCTGTTCTGAAGCTTCCTTTTCTCAGTTCATAAGTGAAATAACTCATGCACACAAGAATCACAGACAATTAAGAAGAGAACTAGAATGACTGGTTTCAAGTTTCCCAAACCAAGAGGAAGGAAAAAAATTCCACCATCATCTGTCTTCTTCCTTATCAAGGGATCACATCCATGGCAGTTTCTTTGTTAGCATTTTGCTTCCAGCTACTTGTTAGATTCCTCCCTCATCCTAGTACACACACCCCCTGCTATCAGACTATAACTACAAAATGAAAACTCACTGTAGAAAAAAAGGGCATCTAATTGCTTCCTTTCTTGGAGGTGCACCATTCAGTTCTCTTGTACAACTGATACAGTCTGACATGAGCATTGTAATTCAATGCATCAACTAGAAAATGTATAAAGACAGCTTTTCTGAAAAAGTAACCACATTCTTTTTTAGAATACAAGGAGGGAATAGTAAGTAAATCTAATGTATGCGTTATCTTTATCTTGACAGGAAGAATATATAAAATGTACAACAAGCAATATTGTGTATATCATTACACACAAAAATTTAAGTACCTATAAATGCAGACAATTGTCTGATATCCTGTCAAAGTAACAAACCTGGATCTTAGTAATAGACAATATGTGGTGGAGTTGCTTTTTATTTTTTAAATTAATGATGTGGAGATTATGCAGAAAAACACTTTTTCCCTGGCTTTTATACACCTAGTAAATATGTATTTCTTATAACGTTTGCTGAAGATTATACTTTCCTATGAGCAATTCCTTTTTAATCCATTTACTCTACATATTGAATAACATCAAACCTAAAGGAAGGCTTTCTATCACTAACATACAAACAAAAGCATTAAGTTGGCTTGAGACATTCAGGTTTTTTTCCTCATTTTATCCCTAATCTCCCTTCTTCAGGGATTTCTGAACTATATTGACATCAGTAAAATACCAGTGCATGCCATTCCGGACTGTTTTGCTAACCAAAAGTCTAAAAATTCCAAAGCAAATAAGTAACAATCTCTGAGACAGAAAGACATGACTCTTTTTTCCTAGTAGAAGACTAAGTGGTTAACAATTTTTTTTCTGGACATGTTTAGCGACATGTTTATGAAAATTAGATATGAAAAGATAGGCACCTAAATCCCCATTTGAAGTACTACAATTCTCAGTTCTCAAGAAGAGTCACTGGATGTTCTGCTTTGTTGAAAAACAGCCCACTAAAAGTAAAATCAGGGTGGGGTTTTTTTTATCTTTTTTAGATTATATATATATAAATTATATTCAGTCATTTTTTAGGATGCAACTACAGGATGCTTCCTATTTATCCATCACTCAAAGCAGTTCATAGGAGTACTTCATATTTTTCAGATGAAGCTGAAAGAGTTAGCAAATGTGTCTGCATGGACAAGCTGATACTCCGTTTTACATATACCTGACCTCCTAAAAACTAGGTAAAACCAATCTTTTGTATTTCTTTACTTTGTTCCGAAATACGCATCAGGCCATGAATCTGCAAGCAAACGGTCAACCACTATTCCTCAGCTAACACAGAAAGTCCTCAGCATTTCACTTTATTGCAAATTATAATGATATGGAAAGGGCAAGTGCCTACAGTCATTACTCAGCCTGATAAAAGAAATCAAACCTCAGTACAATTGAATGACAACACACTCCAGTTCATTTCTTCCTTGGAATCCATTAACCTCTTTCATATGAGAGCTCTAACAGGTTTTTTTTTTTGATCTAAATACAAGGTTCTTTTATTATCAGTTACTCTATCACATGCTGCTCTAAAAATGTACTCTGCACACAGCCTGTAGTTAGAGGGCTCACAAATTAAATGGCTATCTTGTCTAGTGGCGATAAAATATCACTATGGAAAATAAAGAGGTCATCAGCGATAGAAATATAAAATTCAACAAGATATCTGTCCACTGTAATAGATAAAGACTTAAAAGCCATACATGACAGGAAAAAAAAAAACCATCAACTCTCACTGATAACTGAAAGCTGTGTTTTACTACCTTTGCAGCCCTTCAGTAGCATCTTACTCTGCAAGAAATCCAATTGAAATGAGTAGAGAAAGGTACCGTGCAGTGCAAGTAAGGGTCAGAGAAGACTGAAAAGAAACAAATACTGAGCTGGAAAAAACACAACATTGGGTTATGTCCATCTGTATTGACATACCACACATCTACTCTAACTAGAGAAAATACAATCCCCATAATTTCAGCTGTTGAAATTAGTGATGTCTTAAATTACTTTTCCTACATAATTTATTATGAATATTAAGCATCTCTCTATTCCTCCCTTTTCTTCACCCTTCACACAATGAATACGTTTTTATTTGCCCCTCCATTATTCTAAAACCAATGTGAGAAAAGTCTACCGAAAAGTATGCAAATAACTGCACAGCTATGCTTATTTATTAATAAAAATTAAGGAATGGCAAAATGATACAGTGAACACATGATGTTTTAATAGAGTAGCCTTAGGCAGCAGTAGTACATGAATAGTGTACACTTCTTTTAGTCAAGCAATTTATAATACATTGCACAGGCCCTTACGGGATCTCAGAGCAGCTTTTTACAGTCAATTCAGGGAAAGAAAATACACATGCTTTTTGCAGATGCCTGTAACACTCCTCTGAGTCCTAAAGTGGCAAGTTCTCTGTTTATCCCCCCAAAACAAGATTAAAAAACCAAAACAAAACAAAAAACAGAACAGCAACTGAAACCTTGTGATCTTGTTATCCTCACTTTTACTCCCCACTCACCTGCCACCCACACAGCCTTCAAACCACAGTTGCAAAGCCTGTTTTCCTGGCTGGTGAGTGCAGCCATACAAGCCCCCAAGAGCTCCAAGGCAGAGAACCATGTGGTTTAACCTTCCCTGTTCCCTTGTGCTAGGAAATGAAGGTAAGGATTACTCATGCTGCTTAGTCTCACGGGCGCTGTTTATTTTTGTTCTGAATTTTTCTTCATTACATTTGTTCAATGGGTAAGCATGGGAAACAACGCGCAAGGAATAATTGGAATTTAAGAGTTTTGAGTTAAAATTGGGGATGAAGGACTGAACACTATATTGACAAAAAAAAAAAATCTATTCTTACCTCCAATAGATCCATTTCTTTAAACCAATAACAGCTCACCTCAAAGCTACACTGATTTTATGCCTCTCACTATTTCGAATAGTTTCAGCATATTCATCTTCTCGGGGCCAGGTCTCCCTTTCGGAGAGCTCCAGCCCCACCCCAGCAGCACGCTGGACAGCTATTCCCACTGCTTCCCTCCTTCCCTTCCTTTCCCGAATCAAACCACAACCCACAGCCCGTTAGGGCTCTGTCCGATCCAGTAAACTAAAAAGGACTTAGTGCAGGTACAAGCACTGTCCCACAGCCATTTATACTGTCTAATCATTCAGCTGCACTTCTGCCAAGTAGCTTGCACTTATGTCACTACTTATGTGAAACAGTACAACAACTGGGAACGGTTCAAGGAACGGCAGAGGCAGGAACTGTGTCCAGCTGGAAATATGGACAAGACCACACTGTTGTGGAGCATTTAGCTTTACAGAACTGAGTTGTTCCATGGCACTCACCCTCGAGGCTAGGGAATGAGTGCTGCCTTTTTTTTATTTACAAACATAGATGCAGCCTGATGGTCTCTGAACAGTAAATAGGCTTATAACAACAAGATTATCTGGAGTTATGAATGGCTACCTCCATTTATTTTAAAGGACTTAAGACATGCAGGAATCATCAGATGCACAAAGGACTTGAAGTTACAAGCTTGCATTTCAAAGAGATCGTTGCTTAAAATCCACAGTGTACAGATTGACAACAGCCTAAATACTTGATTTTGCACTAGTTAAAAAAAATGCTTGTCTCTAGTAGAAATACAAACACTAAAACAGCTACCAACCACTGAATGTATATATGCTATCACACATGATTTTTCAAACAGAAGTTACAGAATTGAAGTTTCTTAGACATTATACAGTCCCAAATGAAACAAATAGTATTTAATAAATTTAATTTTCAGGATAACTGGTTTTGTAACTTTGCCTAGATTATTTTTTTAAACAACAAAGCTGTGAAAAAGAATAAAATAAAAATCAAGGCTTAATTTGATCATTTCTCCAAATTTCACTTGACTCTGAGCATGCTAAAAAGGAAAGAACAAAGATACAAATCCTGATACTGTTTCTTTGTAAAACACAAACAAAAATATTTTGTATGAATAATTTAGCTAAAATAGTCTTGATCTATTCTAAAACAAGAAACCCTATGATACTTTTCTTTTTAATGGTATTTGGCAATTAAAATTACTCTTCCCCAAAGCCCTAACGATTTCTTTGTTTCTCCTATGCAGGTGAAATTTCCATAAGGAAAATAGTTAATCACAAAATTCAAGATGATCTGTCTTATATTCCAGAGACACTGATAAATTTTTTTCATTAAAGAATTCAACACTTTCTACATCCAGAAGCTGTATTTCACACATCAGTTTTTAATCATAATTTATGCACAGACTTTGCCTATTGCAATAACTGCCTACTAGAAACAAATAAAAAAGCCTCGCAATTTCACCATTGTGGAAACATATGCTTGATTTAAATACTATAACCCACACATTCTCATACCTGTAGCAGTCATAACATGACTGATGTCCTTTGGTCTGTTTATTTGAATAAATGGAATATAAAAGTCATTTGTATCCTTGCATTTAAAGTAGTCCTTTGCAAATACAAGTTCAAATAAGAGAGTATAGAGCTTCAGATTCAAATAATTTACATAGGAACAGCAATATTGTACTAGTGTACCTTAGCTGTGTTAAGATAACAAAACTCCATACCTGTGTGGTTGAACAACGTTAACAGCTTTAAGCCCTGAAAAATATAATTCCAGCCTCCTTAAAGGAAAAAAAAAAATATATATATATATTACTAGAAGAGAGAATAAGCAAGCTAATTGAGCTTTAAGATATCATACTCTATGGAATATATTGTCAATCTTATTCAAGTGTGACAATAGTACCCTACTTGTCTCTAAATTATAGCTATGCGTTTGCCATCACTGCCTTCTCTGTTGCCTCCTTGATTCACAAACTGAGCTCCTAATTTCTTCTATATATCACACGCAGTGAGACTATTCTCAGCTTATAGTACAGACAGGAATTGGAAAATTAGGAGATTCCTTGAAACAACCACCTAGGGGACATACAAGAAACACTCACAAACCATTTCCAGGACCTAACTTGACCAAGTCAGACTTTTTTTTCCTTCAATCCTATACCATGTGTCAATCACAAAAAAAATGAACAAGTACTCATGCATGAATTCTTTGCAGAAGCAGTATCTTTTAAGTCACTGGTGCCACATCCACATTTAGCTCGAACTTCTCTAAAGCAATAGAAACTTCTATCAGCTAAAGACACAAAATCCTGGGAATGTCCACAAGCAAGGAAGTCAGCAGGTAAATGAAGAATACTGCACAGATTTACCTCCATCCCATACCTTCTAACTACTGTAAAAAGAAAATTTGTGTACAACATTTCTTTTAAAAGATCCTGAAGCTGTCTAGCATCTTAAGATCCACTGCCAAATTGTTCTAACAACAATAGGACTCTCCCTTCATTAAAGTAAACTGGTATTTCACCAGGTTAAAGAAAAGTAACAGGTTAACACACAAATAAATGAACGTTCAAAAAGGATGAAAAATTATGAAATGCTGTTATATTTTAATGAGCTCATCAATGCACATATAGTATGTGCAGAAAACAGATTCAAGTTTGTCCTTTAGATATTTTTTTCTAATTTTAACTGACATATGCTAGTATGCCCCCCAAATCTTACTGTTTTTAATGAAAGCAGATTTCACTTTATGAATATATTTCTGGAATCAGAAAAGTATAAAACATCAAAGATCTAACACGTCTGTCAAAAGATGATGCAGAAATTCTTATTACAATGCATTGGCCTGTTTAGTTCAGTTATAATGAGATGAGGCTTTCATCATTTCCCTTTTGGAAGCAGTTTCATCATTTGCTGAAATTCACTCAAGGTGTTTTTGGTCCTAAAATACATTATTAAGTCTTCTTTTCTTCACTTTTTCCTTGCTGCTCTTGGGATTTATATTTTATATTACTGAAAACAACCTCTGTCCTTCCTGGGTGTTTGCACCACTCAATCACTTGCATATGGTTATTGACTGGACTTCTTAGAGCAAGTGTCTCAGCTACTGTAACTACCTATGGAAAAGTTTAGACTGAAGCCTCCTAAGTATCTTACCCATTCAGATTATATTTGCTCTTTCAGTGAGAAGGGAAGCCAAATATCCCTTTTATAGGTTTTTAGCATGCTATCTCCAAATGAAGCCATTTGGTTAAGTATGGCAATATTAATACTTATATTGCAACATTTACCTTGAAGAGATTTTCAATAATGAAAACTTGTCTGTTACGGTCTACCATTTTGATAGTACTACCTATTGTGAAATCTACTGTTCTGAACAGCAGCGTTTAAAGGCTGCGAACTTCAGTGTAAAATATTTAACAGAAAAGGGGCACATCCACTGGTTCATAGACTCCACAGCAGACATACTTTAGCATTCCTAGGATTCACTTTCATATGCAATATCTCAGAAAAAGCTTTGCCAGTCTTACAAGGCTGTCTTCCATATAACCTGTCTGCACCCCTTTGCAAGGCTGAGTTCAGTTCTGCCCTTGAAGCATGGTTTTAATATTGTTACCAAGATGTACAAAATTCTTTCTTATCCTGTATTTCTCTTAACACAGAGTTTCTGTAGACAATCTTCAGTCAGTACTGCTGCCATGATATCTTTTGCTTTCTAATTACATTCTTCAGCAACACAAGAGAATACAGCCCCACAGATGAGTCACAGCTGTGCTTATTGTGGTACCAACAGCTATCTTACAAGGCTATCATCAGTTGACACAGATACGAATCTAACAGGATATTGGCAATGTGACCTGCAGATATATTGAGCTTTGACTTCTGAAGAAGCAGCAACATACAAAAAAGTACTAGTGATAAAAAAAAAAATTTATGGACCCAGTGTGCCTAAAGCCTTTCTGAGACTATTGCCTTGCTGATGCCCTTGAATCTTTCCATGCTTCCCTAGGCCTTAATGGAGAAGAGTCTTGACCCAGAAGGATGAAAAGTGCTACAGTGGAAGTTTTCCATTCTCTACTTACTATAGTTAGTGCCTAAATGAGAGTCGCACTTGGAAGAACATCAAATTCCCACCATACTACAGTCATGTCATGGATCTTGCTTAATACACTGCTTTCCTAGTAAAAGCATCTTTATGTCACTTACCGAAATTACACTTTTTAACCAAATACTCTAATTACTCCTAGCTAGATGCCAGTAATGTCAGAAATAGAGTTAACCCAAACCTTGACTGATATAAAGAACTAACCATTCATTTTATCAGGGACATTTAACAGTTCTCACATACAATCCTCTTTTTTTCTTTTTTTTTCTTTTTTTTTTTTTCCCTTTTTCCCTTTTTAAATCAGTGTCTGCAGCTCATTGAGAGAAAAGCCTGATTCCTATTCAAGAAAACAAGCTCTTTTTATTACTATAACTACTTTTGTTGATCTGCAGGCTACTGGTGTAACCCAAGTCATCAGAAGTAATCAGAATAAATCAAATGGAAAATTTACTGCTATACAAAGAAAATAGCTTTGTATACAATTTTCCACATTTCCCAAAACAATGCAAAGCAAAATGAGTATCAAGTCCAGTAGAGTTCACTGATTTTGCAGATAAGAAAACCTAATGCACTAACAGAAGCAACAGTGGCCCAGACACTGAAGGTATTAACAACTTCTAAGAAGCATCGACAGCTTCTACTCATCGCCTGAGCATAAGACTTTATTGTGCTACTTAAAACAATACTACCTTGGAACTGTTCTATAACAATGATTATTAGGAAGTCTCAGTACAGAGCTTGAAGGTGACCATCTTTCAGTCCACAGGCAAGAGAACAAAGTCATACTGGCACACACAGGAAACGTAACTGTAGGAAGTCCTTGGTATTCTCCCACGTTCCAAAGAATTTGTAACAGTTCCAATTGAATATCTCTGCCCTTCGTACGTACAACTTATTGTATACTCCTTGGAGTATTGAACTGTGCTTTTTTGGGACTCTGAAAGCACCTCTCAAGCTTTGGCAAGTACTGTGATAAATTATAACTGGCCTGAGAATCTTTAAAATGAACATTTTTTGGCTGTCCCCATCCACATTAAGTAACTGCAGTCTATCATGTCTATTTCATAGCATCTAAGCACCATGTACAAGTGAATAATTAGCTTTGGCAGGAATAGCCAGATTTATGTTAGGAAAAATTTAACTCCTAGAAAGCTCAGCAACTCAAGAGATGGATTTCTCTCTTCATGCAACACTAATCTCAGTTCATATTTCCCATGTAGTTAAGACAAATTGGTAAAAATGGACATGATTTAATTAAAATCTGAAGCCTTCACAGTACTTGTGTCCTAAATGAAATTTCTAATGAAAATGAAAAAGACTACTTCTAAAGATTGCAAGCACTAGCTTTTATTTTTAAATTAATAAATAACCTATTCATAGAGTCTTCCTCGTAGCAATAGAGGTAGATAGGAATCAAAACTTTTAGGATCCTCCTCCCCATACAGATGGCATGCTAGCAGAGTATTACTCTATAGCTGTACAAAATTCACACCATATAAAAGCACTGAATGAAGGATAACGGTCATTCCATGCTTCCTGAAGTAGCTGCCCAACACAGTGAGAAGAGATAGCCCAATGCATGGCATGCTCTCTTGTCAATATTTTAATGTAACAAATGACCAATATCCCAACAACGGGTGTTAGTATTTGTCCTGTGAAAATTAAGAATGTTGAAACATTTAGTTTCCTGTCTGTCTCCTACCCTGAGGAATACTGAATAAAAATCAGAAGGCTAAAAATACTTTTTTTCCATGTTAATTACTGTTGCATTTCAGATGTGAAATTAAATTTCTTTTAGCACACAAATATAAGCAGGTGATTTCTGGTTTGTTGTTTTTGCTCGTACAGACATAAAATCAAATACCTTAGGGTATGGCTTTATGAGCAGCATATTTTTAAATTTTTTCTTTGGTATGGATTTGCTCCTTGACTTTGTAAAGGATCAGTTAAAAACTGCACTCCCAGGACTTTTGCAGAACACAACACTGTGCACGTTTACACAGAGAGCATCTAAGAGAGGAACGCCTCCCTCTGCCAACATGACCACTCTGGGGTTTATATCCAGGTTCAAACGATATCTCCTATAGGGAAATGTGTAGGCCATCCGAGTTAAAGTATGAAGTGGAAATAAAGAGAAAGAGAAGCCCCAGCATAGCAAATCTTTTATCATAAATCACCAGCTACAGTAAGAATGCAATATGAAGTCTCCTTTTATTAAAAGTCTCAGCATTCACAACTTCATGACTCCAGTAAAGTGTGTTTGTAAGGAAAGGACATTACAAAAAGGCCACCAGCTAGTACCTAAGTATGCACACAAAGATTGTTTCAGAGTGCAACATCAAACCTGTACAGAACTGATGGACAAATAAGAAAATTAAGCTAAAATATAAAGCCAGCAGCTACGTTACCTCTCTCTCACTCACCTTCATATACATAGACCAGAAGAATGTTGTACTTAAAAAATACCTACTGGTTTCTATTTCCAGAAACTGTCAAGCAGGAGTTTCCAAAGGTACTTTCATTTGTTCTATCTCAGCTCCAGTTATCTGTGGGCCACAACTGCATCCCTGTTCTAGGGCCTTCCTATTAGGCCATCCATATACTCTCACATGCTAGCAGATACCCCTCTGTGATATTCCCCCTGAAAGGTTGTTTGCCCATGCCAACAGCCCCATATGCCTGTTGATTCCTCCTTTCAGTCATAACCTCTCCTTTTTCCTTCTCTTCCCCTGTGAGATCATTTGTCCGCATTCTCCTCCACTATGAACAACAGTATCTGCGTCCTCCTTATACCGTTCCCCTCTTGCAAATAGGTTTTTGTTTCCAATCTTCCTCTACTCAATTTCATTCAAATATACTATTTTCTCATCTTCCAGAGTCCCTCTCTACCAACTAATCTAGCACACCCTGTGCCTATCAATCCCTACTTCCATGTAAAATTTGATCTTTACGTGTAACTTCTTTTCCTACTCTTCCTACTTGTCATAGAAGCAAGACCCTCAAATGAAGTTCAAAATAGACAGGCAAGTTCAAAATAGCTAAAATATTTGATCCTTCACACAGCTTTTAGTTAAAGCGTAGAATACTTCAGCACACAATTTTGTAGCTGCTGTAAAGTTTACATGGGCTCAACTGCCTGTGCCTTCCATAAGTTTTCCATTAAGCGCTATTAAATACAAATGCAAAACCTCCAGCTCAGGAAATCCTGAAGCCAAAAGTTACCAAAAGCAAAAAGTATTTTGGGGAAGTATTGTTGCTGTCTATCTCGTCCTTACATTTCTCTTTTGGTATCCAGTGCTGGCCACTTTGGAAGAGAGCGCACACTACTAAATATAGGTTTGGTCTGATCCAATATATACACACATTCTTATATTAAGTTTTGTGCCCGGATGAAATGTCAGTTAAGCAGTCATGCTCTCTCTGTCCATCTGTCTGCCCGACAGTATTTTGTATCCCAATAAAATTTTAGAATCAGCAAATTAATTTCGACAAAATTTTCAGAGATTATTTTATTCTTATAGCTATTGTGACAACGTGGCTGCTGGGTACAAGAGACCCAACATCCACTGGTGCAGTAAAAGCACACACTGCATTTGTCAGCAGCAGGCTGCCCAACCAGCATGCTTACACACAGCTCCAACTAGCAGTTGCCAGTGGTACTATCCCTTGTGAGAGGAGGATAGCACAGGAAGGCGGAGCAGGACCACTGAAGTTACTCCATTATCATGTTGTGGGTAGAAACTATGAAAAAGGAGATACATTTAAAAAAAAAAAAAAAAAAGGAAAAATCAATTGTAACCATGCCTCCACATAAACAATTCATTTCCAGGTCAGTCCTGGTGGTTGCCTGTTAAACTCTATTACTACATGAGAAGACAGGGGTATTGTTCTGAGGGAAATTGAAATTACACCAACTACATCCTGCCCTCCATGTTCAGGTGCTGAGCTTGAGGGATGAAACAGCATAAACATGCCCTCTGTAGGCAATACAAAGTGGAAGTCTCTTCACCTGTGACTGTTAGGACACATGTACACCAAAAGTATGAATGGATATGGAAGCATGCTCTCCAAGATAAGATGAAAAGTAGCATTAAACACACTGAAACAGCCTCCTATGAAGATGGTTTCTTCCTAAAATCAGTCATTGTCAAGACAGAGCAACTTGAACAGTAATATTTTTAACACAGCTTCATTAAGACCTTACACATGTGCAAGCTTCTGACTTAGAATTAGTCTGAAGAGCCAAAGATCTGAAAGGCTAGACATGTTTTGTTTTGGGTTTGTTTTTTTTAAGGGGGGCAGGGAATAACTTTGGCAAAACAATCTGTACCTGGATGGTTTCCTTTGATACCATTACTGGAAAGGGATAAAAGCTACATTAATGCTTTAAAATATCTATATTCCTTTCTAGCAGCCCAACTAAAGATCCATTTCAGAGTTCCTAAGGCATTTATTATTAGAACTAAATGCAAACTAAGAAAAAATAATTTGCTTTTTTCAGCTAGCCTCCTTCCAAAACACAAACGAAACAAAAACCATCAAGAATGGCAATCCTGTTGCAACAGAAAGTGACAGACTTTCAACAGGGCCTTGATTCAAAGTGTGTAAAAGAAGATTCCATAGCTTAAGTTTGAATTGCCATTAACAATAAAGCAAAAGTATTTTAACTAAAGTCTTCCCTCTGTTTTTGATACTGTTGTGTATTATAAGGTAGAAAGCCAATGGAGTAAACCATTCTTTATTTAATGATGAAGCTGTACTTTATATGCAAAAGCACACTTCTGCTTTTTGCAGCCCACCAATAACAAACAGAGAAAACATGCATTGTCTTCATTTGAATTAAAAATAAATGTTGAAATTGTTCACAGAGTTACTATGAATTTGAAGTTTTTTTCAGATCATTGTAAATGCAAATCTGGCTTCTAGAATGGAAAAGAAAAAAAAAAGATTTTTATTAGAATTAAATTTTTGTAGTAAAAAAAAAAACAAAACAAAACTTAAAACCAACTTCCAGATATAGATGGACAAGTGACAGTTTCAGGTGATAAACTGGGGGGATTTAACAACATATAGGTAGCCAAGGAGAAGGAGTTACATGGATGAAAAAAAAATTGGAGAGGGCAGAGGCATTAGCTCCCCAGCCTGACAGAGCTGCAAAATATCAAGTTGTATTTCTCAGCAGATTTTCCAGCTCTCTTTTTTTAAACTAAATTTCTCTTTTTATAGGAATTTCCTGCTGTCAAATTATACAGACCCTAGACCACCTTCTTGGTTCCAGTAAAACTCACATTCGATAACTGCTTCAGTCTTTCTACATGCTGCATATGGAGCCTGTGCATCTAATTAAGGACAATTAGCTCAGTCACTTGATATTACGACACCCAGAAGTGTTAAACTGCTTGACCTTAGTCCCTAGCAAAGGCTCCTGATTCTGGGGCTAGTTACCCTACTAAATGCAGCTGGAGTTGATTAATGCCAAACATAGTTCAGATTGAGCTACAAAATTCCTTCCTTTTTATTTTCCCTTCTCCCTTTCACCCTCCTCTATGCACACCTGCTACAATCATTGCTCTGTGGTCACCCTTTCACCTCTTAAAATTCTTCTCTTCCCTCACAACCTACCTCTGAGAAGGTCTCCCTACTCCAGCCCCATAAAGTCCCCATCTATAAACTACTTCTGTACTACACCCAAGCTTTCTTCCTCTCACCTGAAGATTCCCTTCTGCCTTTAATAATACCTTTTAAGCTTTTTCTCACTCCTATGCCCACAAATGAAGGCCTTTTTTAATATCTTGCCTATTATTCTCTATCCACTGAGAAATGAACACATTTTAGCAAATCAAGAATGCATGAAAAATTCATTCCTGTATTTGTACAAGTCTTTTAAGGCACAATTATGAATCCTTGATTTGCCATATTTTAGAAACTGTCCAATTAATAGCAGAAATCCTAATTTGTAAAAAGCAAATTGACCTACTGTACTGTTCAAGATGGTATCTTTATTTAGAATGAGTTTAGAGAGGAATCCAGAAGGATGTTTAAAAAATAGACAATATACCATTGGGAGATGTTTTATTCATAGAGCCAATGTGAGAAAAGGATTGAAAACATTGAAGATGACTTAATTATAATCTTGAAATTAATGAAACAATTATGTCTATTTCTCTAGCCAATGTATGAACACTTAACATAGTCTGGGTCACAACTGGGCTACAGATTTTGGGGAAAGAATTCGAAGCAATGAGATTTCAGATCTATTCCATTTTTTTCCTGGATTTATCCGGTTTGTTTGTTTGTTTAAAGCAAAACTATAAATTAGTAGAAAAAATTGTAATTTTTTTTAATATTAATTCCCTGCAATTCTGGAACAGGCTATGTTGTTTGACCTTTAGGCAACAGTACAGAAATTCAACAGAACATAGAACTCTGGAAGCGCATTTTCCACATGAAATTAAGGACTTAACAATGAAGGGCATTTTACCCACCCCAGAGCAGGTACGTAGAGAGTGAGTAGGAAGCACAAACAAACCCCTCCTCCATCTTGTTCCTTCTTGTGAAGCACAGGTGACAGTACAAATACAAACAGAAGATAAAGCAACTATGACCTGGCATAGGAAGTAGTATTTAATATATAGGAGTGGCCAGAGTTGAACCAGTTCAGAGGCCTACTAGTAAGCGTGGTCAAAGGCTGTGACCCAGCAATACCTATAAAAGATATCACGAAAGGCAATTCTAAGCACTCTTCTTAATACCTTTGGAAACATTTGGTAAGAACTCTAGAGTTGCAATTGCCCTGAAAGCTACAAGAAATCTGGAATTAATACCTTCTGCTTTTTTAATTACAAACAAGGATATAGTGAGGTGATATAGTTCAACTGGAGCTAGTATGTTCTTCATATCACTCCTAGATACAAAAACAGTGTAAAATGATTGATCAGGACACATTAAAAAATTATATATGTAATACAGTTGCATTTTATGTTTCCTTCGTTCATTTTCTACTTATTTGCTTCTGAATGCTACACTGATGAAAATGAACTACTGACTTAAATTAAGTCAAAGTTTTTAGCAGTCACAGTATGGCCAAAACTACGGAGCCTGCAGCTTTTAACAGGCAACAGGCTGCATGTTAAGTTGACACAGTCTCCAGTTTTGTCTGGTCTTTCTTGGACTGCCTGAAAAAAAATTGGTTTTGCCTGTTAAACTACAGCAGTTGTCTCATGACCACTGCCTAATTTGTTTTAGGCTTTTGTGGTGTTACATCTATTGTTATATACATACATATATATTTCTGTAGCTATTGGAGAGTAATAACAAATAATTATTCTGTGCAGAAGGAACTATCTATGATCCTAGTACAATAATGCAATGTAAAGGAAAACAGCCATAAGATAGTAGCAGAGGCCCTAAAAGTGTAGGCACAAGGTAATAACAGATGTCAGACTAAGCAAGCACCGGTCAATTATTGGTCAAGTGCAATGCAACCTTAGGAACTAGGTAAGTCTAGTTTTGGGATTAAAGTGAAAAAAGATCAACTATTCAATATGTGTAAAACACATATGTAATAAATCCAGATGTGACAGATTTGCAGACCAACGACACAAGGACACAGCATAAAACACACTTAAGCATGTAAACAGCGATCACACAAAACTGACTCCCAGAGTAGACCCAGAAGCGAGAAGCCATCAACATCACACTGCTCCTGGCAAGGAGTAGAGAGCAACCCCCACTATCAACATTCTCCTTCACACGAAGGACTGGGACACTGACAAATTCTTGTAACTGAGGTTACGTAGTCATACTGTTGGGCTGCTGGTGCAGACAATTTTTATTCCTGTGTAGTTCACATACCTCAGAGGTTAACACCCTCTCTAGCAAAACCACATATGATTATGCTGCTTCTGTTCATGTGCAAGGAAAGAAAGAAAAAAGAAAAAGAAAAAACAATCAAGTATCCATTTAAAATTTGAACATCTAACATGAGCCACAAGTGAAATGCAGAAATTTTATGTTTTCTTCACAAAGAGATCAAAAAGTAAAAATTTATAGTATGTTTTTAAAGCAAAGAATGTAAGAAACTAGTTGTCTACTGACTTACACTGTATATTGGACATTTGGGATTTTTTATTACAGTTTTGGCCTAAGCTAACTGACCTGGGAACAACTAATTAATTCTTCCATGCCTTAGTTTGCCCATCTAAAAGAAACATACTCACACCTGAAGAGCCTTGGGAGGCGACTTTGATATTTTTTAATAGAAGTGCAAATTCATATTGCAGGTTTACAAATTGCAATGCATTTCAAACAACTGGAATTTAAATAAGCCTTCTTTGCTTGTCTGGGGAGAATTCTGGGGACTTCCTGTTCTCAAAACTACATTTTCAAGTTTAAAGAATATCACTTCAGCAACTATTCCCATTATAATATGAAAAGTCTTGTTTTTATTGTTTGTAAAGAAGTAATTTCTTTATTAAAGGAAAAAATCACTCTCTTATTACGCTGCTTGAGGCATGTGATAACATGTGAGTTTTGTCTTTCTTTTATTCATGTTCGGATTTACAACTGAGCAAGATACAGCTCAATGTTTTTAAAAAATAACGGTATCATATAGGAAACGACTTCAGCAATTCTGAAGATGATTCTTCACTTATTACTTTGTGGGGGGAAACAAACAAAAACCACAACACACCAGCTGGGCTAAAATCTCTTCAGCTTTTACTCTGACCCAGATGTAATTTATTTTTAAATGGGGTGGAAAAAGCCCACACAATTGTTGGAGTTAGGTAACTATTAAAAACATAAGTAAATACAATGTTTCAGCTATTAAAACTTTCTCAGATGCATTCTCCAAATTAATATGCCTTAAAAGGATGTTTGAAATAGCAACACACACCTGGCATAGTGAAAAGAAATGCTTTTTAAACAGAAATGTAATGATGTGGAAATAAAATGTAAGGTCAGTGCAATATTTTGTATTGAATCACTTCCGTGAGAAGATGATATTGAGACTGTTTTGGGTGCCCTGGTCCTCATCACAAATCTGTTCTTTGTTAACTAGCGCAGGAAAAACAAGTAGGGAAAGTCCATCTTGCCAAGAGGAAAGAAAAAAATGCAAAATAAAGGGAATTAGTGGTCTTTCTCTTATGGCACAGCTGAAAAAAAAATTCTCAGCTGCCTGGCAAACACTGGACTTCATCGCAATTAAATTGTCTCGCCTGTCCTGAAAAAGAACATATAAGGACACATTGCACCATGCACATTGCATTTATCACAGAATACTATGGGCCTGGCAGTTACTGTAGGGCAGCAAATGCACAGTAAACTGTTACCTTTACTGAAATATGTACCACAAAGGTACTGGTTAGCCTGGTTTCTGTTCATAGGTTTCTGATGTAGACAAAGCAGACACTTGGTATCATAGTCATGATGTACCTGGAGAACAACTTACAAGGAAACTAGTCCTGCTCCTTAAAATACCTCCTACCAGTCTAGCAAGATTTGCCCCACATAGCTAGATTAGGTACACTAGTTACCTCTGCTAAACAATTAAATAGCGAGTACGCTATTCATGCAGTACCAATATGACTTCTCTGTTTACTAATCCTGTGTCCTACTTCATTTCCTTCACTCACCCACCGTGTCAGTAGAAAATATGCAGGTCAGAGGAGTTAAGAAAACCTGAATTTATACATGTCCATTTTAAAAAGTCTATTAGTTTTAAAAGGTATTATCATCCCATCACCTTCATCCAACCCGCAAATTCTTTCGTTCCATGAACGCTCATATACAAACATGCTGAACAAAATCTCAGATGGTGTTTCAAAAAAATGTGAATGGGTGATACTGCACTGTTAAGGCGGCTGCTGGTAAAGGCACAGCTGTACAGGGATGACCGGCAGGAAAATGAGGCATTTAGAATTAGGGAGACAAGTTTTGTCAGTTTTGGCATGTAATAATTTTCACTAAAAATATTTTTTAAAATCAATGTCATCTTTCATATTTAATGATGTTCCTCACAAACCCAGAACAGTGGAGCATTGCAGTGGGGGTCTGGATTTTTCAAAAGAACTAGTTGAAGTTAATGCCATTTTAACTGAGTTTTGGAGCAAAGTTTTATCATAAAGCTAATTACAGCGAGCTGAGAATGCCTCCAGTTTAAAAGTTACTTAATCCCTCATGGTAGAGCTGTGGGTGACTTTCTTACCCTCTTTCTAAAGTGCAAGCTGTTAAAAACGTTAATTGTCTGAATTCACAAAATTCTCCCTTCAAAGAGAAGTAAAACTGTTTTGAAAGGCAGCTTTTGAATACGATCTTGATTCTAAAGCAGCCTATTTAGAGAAAATGGGATCCATAAATGTCAACACCACCTGTAGTCTGCCTGAAAACGTGCCTGCTTTCTGACAACAGCATTGATAAGCCACAGGCGCACTAGAACAAACAGCCCTAACTTTATCTGTTAGATAAAAGTTGAAGGAGGTGGTGGTTACTAGGAAATTTTCTGTCCCTAATTTGTTTCAACAGAAATCTTCAAATACAAGTATAAGCATCAAGCAATACTAAACAAAATTCAGTAGATTAGCATTTTTCCCTAAGAATCCAGGAAAGTTCCGAGAAGCCTTCTTGCATTCGGTGATAATCTCTGTAAAACCGTGCAAACATGCAACATTAAAGGCAAATTGTCTTCTGAGTGCACCTTGACCACGAGAAAAAGCTGTATGACATAGTACGTGGAAGTGACATTCTGGCAATGCAAAACCCAATTTTCTGTCTTCTACTTATAGAAAGGACATGACAGAAACAACCTTTAGGCAGGCAGAACACCTTAACAGAGGTTATGAAATAAATGCATTTAGATAATATTTTACATGAAACTATTGGATATAAGTTATGGTTATTCCAATTATGAAGAATTACCATTTTGGTATTGTGATAAGCACAGCTAAAAAGAACAAAGGAGGAATAGCTATAGCTAGTAAGTTTTTTGTCTGCTAGAGATTTCCTGGGGGAATTTTTAATAATGGATGTCATTTTTCTGCAGAAGTTTCTGTCAATAAGTCATGAGGAAGCAAAACAGTGGCTTAAACTCAAAAAGAAAATAAACACTTTAAAAAAAAAAAGCCCATAAAGTTGTAAAAACTTTTGTGGTCATTTTTGCAATGAAAGGTAATCATAACAATACAAAGGGATCAAAACATGATGTTCTAATGAACCTTTTTCTATTGTTTGTTTCTTATTTTGATTGCCAGGTTATTTGTACGCAGAGGAAAAGAAACAGGAAAGAGAAATGAAACCTGAACTCAAGTAGCATCACAGTCCTCTATGAAATATCCATTACTACTTGAACAGGACAATTTCCATGTTGTTTGTTTAAAAATCTTTTGAGGGGAATTAAAAAAAGACAAGTAAACACACAAATCACAGGAGTTACCATGCAAAAAGTAAGGTCAATGCCTCATCTAGATCACTATCCTACTAATAATGTGGCCAGGACTTCTGAATATGCAAACCATATTGTAGCAGATTATTACAGTGATTACAAACACACCTGGACATACAGCAGAGAACATACAAAAGGTCTTAACATCAGTAACCACCCTTACGATCTCCAACTGGAGATTTGCTGAAAGGTCATTTTGTTTCGTTTCGTGTTTTCCCCCACCCCTCCTCTACAAAAGTCAATATATCTCAACCATGCAAAGTCTGGATCATTCACGCAGGTCTTTTCTTCAGACTCTATTAATTCCTCTGTGGTTGCAAGAGCTGAGTGAAAAAAGATCTAACATACAATTTAATACTTCCCCACACCAGTTCAAGATCGTTTCCCACAGTATGTTAAGTGTACTGTCCAATTCAGCTTCAAATAAAATCTAAGCCACAGGACTTCAAAACCACTTCAGACAGATTATTGCAAAGTCTAATATGTTTTATTGGTTCTAAGTAAAAGGCTTTCTTTCATTAGCTTAATTTAATTCCCTTAGTGAGCTGCTATTCTTTTGAATCTACCAAAATATTCCAATTACTCCATAGCAGTTATAAAAGAGCCTTTGAATACTTGTTGATATTTCCTTTCAGTTAGCCAGCCTTTTAGAAATCTAGGCCAAACTCTCTATTACTGTAAATCAACATAGCAAAATTGAAACTAATTACAGCAAGCATGAATCTGGCATACTACAAGAATCCAGGTGGAGGCAGGATTAAAAAGATGGACAAAACAGAATACACATGCATTATGTTTCACCTGTTCATTTTGCCATCAAACGATGAAAATTCAGTTCTATTTGAAAAGCTAATAACACTTTGTATTCCCCAAAAATAATGTGGGGAGTGTTTGCAAGTTCATTTTGGTTGTCCACATTCCTGTTTGGATTTTTTTTTTTTCCTTTCTCAATGCAACTAAAGTGGTGGCTGCCTAAGTTTCAAACAAGTACTAGAAGGTTAACTGTTCCTGAATGTTAGACAGAGCTTTCTTAACCTGCTTTCACTAATGTCACAGATAAGATAAACTTATGTGAAGAGGTTATTTCTGTCGGTTCTCATTTTCTCTTTCAATTAGCAGAGATGCCTGCACTTCACATGCATGAACTGAGCTACTTTTATTCTTTTTACCTAATAAAAGAATTGTAACATTCTCTGGAGCCTTGAAATATGCATGAAATCAGACATTACTTTGACATGAGTGAAATTCTATTAGTTTGGGGTTTTTTTTCCCCTAAATGCTTCTGTGATTTTTTTTTTTAATCATCTCATCACATATACTCATTAGCAATATTGATTTAACCACAAATGAAACCAAACTCTTAAATAGCTACTGAACAAGTAGAGCAGAGGCAATAGGAGCAAAGACTTTTCCTGTCCCCAACGGCCCTACTTATATTCCTCGATACATGTTGAAAAATCATATCATTTGTAGACACAGTTGAAAAAGTCAGCCTGTATCATTTGCTCCAAGACTATTATAAAGGACACAAAACAATGGCAATTAAAATGGGAATCCTTGATTTTGATATAAAAAAAGAGGACATCTGCCAGAAATGTTATATATTCCAACTCCAGCTTCATAGACCTATATTTCAACTAATAATCCAGAATCAAAGCTGTGTTAATACAGTACAACCTGAATCCTAGTGTAATAATTACTCCATCAAGTTCTACAGAAATGTGAAAATCATACTAGTATTGATACATTTTTTGCAAGTTTTCTGTATAATTGTACTGTAGAACCCCTGAATAAAATTGAACAAGATAGGTCACAAAAAATATAATCAATTTTTCCATTGAACTGGTTTCTTTCCCTTCTAACTTGGACTTTACATAATATCAATTTCTTCCCTTCTTCTGACATCCCCTATTAGCTGAAAGTCAGTTAAAAAGCAAAAGGAAGAAATAACTTCTCAATGCCATCTTCTTTAGCTGAAAGGTCTTGCCAGGACATAGATAAGGATTGCCTTCCTCAGCATGAAGAGCAGACAGATGTTTAACACTGAGATTTTTCTATGTAGACAGAGTCTGGCTCAGAACTGAGACTGTGACATTGCTTCAGCTGCCAGTAGCTCAGAATGGGGGACCCCAACTCTCATGTCAGAATGACCTGTACAGTTTTTCAATTGTGTTACAATTTTCCATGGTTTTGACACCAAAATGTGTTCATAATAGCAAGATCACATATTTGAGTTTATTAATTCTTCGATCAAATAATTGACTGTCTTGCACTTCAATATTTTATAAAGACTTGAGTGAAAGCTTATTAATTCTTGCGGTACAATGTCAGTTACGGAAAGTTGATTTGCAGAACGTTCTTTCAAAAAAACACACTGCAGCCTAAGAAAATCTGTAACTAATGAAGAAATCCTTAAATACATCTGGTCAAACTAAGAACTACCTTTGGTGGTAAACTCTCATAGACAATGCAAAATAGATATGACTTATCTCACTGAGGAACACTCCCAAAGCACCAAAGACTGACAGCATGGCCAACTTTTTTTTTAAATGGTAAGAGACAAACAAGAAAGATTACCTTTAGTAATCTTCTAGTAGTTAAAAACATTCTTCCACTTAGTCATATATTTATATGAAACTTAGGGTAGAAACAAGGCCTCTCAAAATTCTAGATAAGAATATCTCATGAGAATTAACATATTTCCAGCTTCCATCTGTGAGGTCATTAAAGCTCCAATCTGTTCAAAACCAGAAAGTCAGGCCCAAGTGGAAGTGTCTCAATCTGTTTTTCATACATCTTAGTTACCCAGATTTCTAATTTAATAACAGTTTTGGTCAGCTATAAATTCTACGTTCTATAATTGTCAGACTACTTGCTAGCATAATGAACCAAGATACAGGTTTCAAATCCTTGTTGCTATAAATTATTCAAAAAGTGGATATTTGCTCAAGTCCACTTCCGTTTAGAAAAAAATAAATTGTGAAGGTCCCCAAAGGGCAGAGATGAAATTCCAAAGTATGATGCAGAATACCAGTCTGGGTCTAGGAACCAGAACATTCCTGTTAACACAGTGTCAGACTTGGTCTGGTAAGCTCTGTCTTGCTGACACTGCCCTGCTACTTGCATTTCCAGAGCCTGCAGGCACAGGGTTCTTCACACTCACTTGTCACTGCCTGGTGTAAATGGGCTTTGAGTTGCTTCTAACTTACCCCGTTAAAGAGGACAAAGTCTGCTTGTTTAAGAGAAGGTTTGGGCTAATTTTTGTCCCTCAAAGCTGTTTCTCTCCCCCCATTCTCCCAAAGCTTCAATCTCCTCCTCTACAACTTTTTGGAAAAAATAAACTTAACTGGATTTCTTATAGAAATGTCAAAGGAAAGGTTAAACTGCTCCTGTCGCATTCATCAGAATTATTTTCTTCCTCTTTTCATACTTTTTCTTTCTGTGGTACAAAATAAAGTAGCAGATTATTTGAAATAGCACTAAATGAGAAATACAGGAGTTACGTTTTTGTCCTGGTTTCAGCTGGGATAGAGTTTATTTTCTTCCTAGTAGCTGGTATAGTGCTGTGTTTTGGATTTAGTATGAGAATAATGTTGACAACACACTGATGTTTTCTTTACTGCTGAGCAGTGCTTACACAGAGTCAAGGCCTTTTCCTGCTTCTACCCCACCAGCGAGGAGGCTGAGGGTGCACAAGAAGTTGGGAGGGGGCACAGCCAGGACAGCTGACCCCAACTGACCAAAGGGCTATTCCATACCACTTATTTTACATATTGTTTTATCATTATTATTATTTCCCTTCCTTTTCTGTCCTATTAAACTATCTTTATCTCAACCCATGAATCTTCTCCCCCCCCCCCCCCCCCCCAATTCTCTCCTCCATCCCACTGACAGAGGGAGTGAGCGAATGGCCATGTGGTGTTTCACTGCTTGCCGGGTTAAACCACAACAATTTTCAACCAAAGAAATCTGCAGTTAGATCATGTACAAAAACTCCTAACAGTTGACACTAGACTTTTTTCCTTAGATATCTGATTTCTGACATTCAAGAATGTGACCTTCAAAATTAATTTCCTTTTGAGTCCGATTTTTTTCTGTTCCTTCTTGTTTAACAGTTATTAAGTATCTCATAAGCACACACTGTACATCAAAGTAGAGGACTATCATAACATAAACCTTACTTTATTTTCCTCCATTTGTTCTACCTCAAGTCTTCATCTCATCTGATCCATCTGCTTTGAGATGATGTTTAAATAAAATTCTTTCAAGTTAATAAAATTTTCCCATATTTATTTATTTATTTAAAACCAGCACATGTTATCTCTCAAACTCTGTCTGCTTGCTGTACCTTCTATGATTTCACAGCAGCTGACCAGAGTTGAATTTGGCATACCCAAGCTTTTAAAGCAATACTCACCATGCCTCATTCCACTTAACTGCACCTAATGTGTGGAAGGAAGAGCTGTAGAGTTTAGGAGCAAGGGAATGGCATCTTTTCTGCTATTACTAATTTTAGGTAGGTTTGAAGTGGGTTTTTTGTGGTTTTTTTTTGGTTTTGTGGGTTTTTTTTGTTTGGTTGGTTTTTTGACATGCTGAATCAAGAAGACATAAAGCAGGCTCATGAATTATAGCAACTTACTATCATGAAACTGGACAAATATTCATCGAAAGAGTGGTTCTCTACATGAAAAGCAGATTAATACCTCTGCAAACATAAACACAAAAGACACTTAGGTGTCAGTAAGTGCCTTTAACTGCCCACTTTCCATTAGGAGAATTTAACTATTTCCAGTTTCCATCTGGAATGTAATTACAATTACAATACTAGAGGCAAGCAAGAGAGATGAAAAATGTAAGCAGCCAAATCTAGCTTTTGAGTTTCCTAAGTTGTCAAGAATTCAAATCCAAACTTATGATTTAATGACATAGGCTATGTCTAAAATATACATATTATAGCCAATGGATAATAAAAATGAATAGGTCTAGTTTCAAGTACCTTTGAAAATTAGGATATTAAAGGAAGTTAAGCATCTAAGTTCCCGTGTCTGCACAATGGGGAGTGGTTTGCATTTTAGATTTTCTTATTTTTCTACCACAGATATGATTCACCTATAAGCTGTATGAAAGAAGCAGGTACATGA
This sequence comes from Nipponia nippon, assembly GCF_047370975.1. Lineage (NCBI taxonomy): Eukaryota > Metazoa > Chordata > Aves > Pelecaniformes > Threskiornithidae > Nipponia > Nipponia nippon. Next base: position 17,673,423 of record NW_028262313.1, read on the forward strand.
TTTCAGAACTGTTACCTGAACATACACTCTGCCACTACCTACCTCAGGAGATACATGCTTCTCTCCTAAATTTAGCCATCCAGATATTATGGTATCATTTTTAGCTAAGCTTTGTTCACAGGAATCCTGGTGGTTATACCTACAGGAACAGTAGCTGGCATACACTTTTTATTTGCACCTAGAAAGAACTAATGACAAACCTCTTAATTTATACACCTAAAACCCCTGAGTATCTTTCATTGTAAATGTACAACATTCTCCATTATCTTTGCTTCTTTCAAAGTGTAGTAAATCCACCACATATCCGTTTTATTTATATGAGCTGGATAAAAATGAAAAACTAGGAAATATAACAAAGAAAATGTAGCTATATTAAATACAAAAGTTACTAGCCCTTAACATACAACATTTAGCCTTAAGAGGGATGACAGTAGGCACTAAGTCCTAACCCATTCCTATCTTCTTTCCTTCTCTATGACACTTCATCCTTTACCTCAAAAGCTTTCTACCACTGCTTGCAAAGCTCAGTAATTGTATAACAAGAACATGTCTGTAAGAAGGCAGAACTTTGGGACTCCTTTCTTTTCCCAAAGAGAAGTGAAATCAGTCATGGTACTTCACTGCTGTTTATGGTCTCTGGAAACAAATTCAGGTTTCTTTTCTGCAGGAAAAAGAGGAGGGAATCTTCTGCTGAGACTCATTGTGTCTTGGAAAAGCAGCCTTAAGAGAAGTCAAATTCTAAACTCAATATTCCACTCAAAAAGCTGATGCAGCTACTGATTCTCTAAATTGCCACAAAACTAGAACGTCCATGGCTCTCAGGAGTGAGTACAAAGAACACAGTGAGCCTAATCCTCAAGAGCTGACCTATTCTCCTTACCTATACGTAAATCTCGCCTATATCCAATGCCACCAGGGAAACAAATCTAGCTCTTTGCAGAATTATTTCCAAGGAATTACAGACAAAACAGGAGGAAGAGGCTTCCCATCAGCAATCATAAAAAACAACTCCATTTTAATTCTTGAAAGCAGAGGCAAACTGGCTCTTGATTAAACCCATGCAGCAGAAGGGTGTCACTGGTACAAACAGAAGACTATAGTACCATTTCAGTAACCCATGATAGCATGGTTTACTCTTTCCACTCCTTTCTAAAAGAAAGAAGTCTGGGATAAGGCAGAAAAGCAGGATGGTGTTTTAAGAGAACTTTCAGAAAGAGAAGAACCTCAATAATTTTGTTGTGATGGGGCTAAGCACCACAAAAACTAGTTTTACCAGAGAGTAAATTAGGAAAAAAGTTATTGAGGGCCAGATTCTTCTATTCCCATCAATGTTATTTTTATTACCTGCATTGCGGTAACGCCCATGGGTATCAGTAAGACTAAGACCATGTTGTAGTAGCCACTGTTAAATATTTATGGGCACTACCGAAGGATTAAGACACTTGAAAAATTAAAATAACTTACCTACTCCTAGGTGCAATCTTTGAAAGCAGAATTATCAACATAAAAGCACTTTCAGCTACTTGAGTAACACACAGAGATGTGAAAAGTACTGTAACCCAAATGAAAGATGTGTTGCTTGTCAGTACCATTGGCTTTTTTCTTTTTAATCCCTACAACATTGCCTACCTCTATCTAGGAAATAGAAGAGAAAGGTGCAAGCTAAGGGGCTAAGAGACTCTTCATGTTGCCTTCCCACTCATAATCTTAAAGATGACTGTCAAAAGATTTTTAATTTCCTGTGCTACGGAGATCAGGTTAATCTTCAGTGATAGGTGTTAACAAAATCCTATAAGCACAGCTAAGTTCTACGCACTGAAACTTAAAACCATTGACATCCATCATTAGTAATTATTCTTATGCCCAAATAAACCTTTTTATATGACAATCACTACATATGTTAACTGTAATTCTGAAGTGCATGTGTTACTACTGAATTAAAAGTGTTAAGTACTTACAGTTTGTTCTGGACAGGTAGAGAGCCTTGTGGTTTTAGAAACTTCTGGGCTTTTCCAGAATCTAAATCTGACAGTAGTGTGCAAGAATTCTTGAAGTGAAAGCCACTCATACCAAAATCCCTAAAAATTATTAGTATGATAGCTGATCAGATCCAATGAATGCTTTGCATCTCTTTATACCTAGACAACATTCACTCTTGAATCTATTTTCACTTGTACAGAATAAAGTAGCACCACAGAGTCCACCAAAGCCTCCAGGCCTACTACTCACAACCATTAAAAGAGCCGGATTTCAAAGATGATAGCTAAAAGTTTACGTCATATTAAGTATTACTAATAGGTGTATTTTCCAGCCTGTATATTATCTGCTTGTGATACTCTAGTACCTGAAAACATTCACTCTTGAGCTGTTTGCTGATTTAATTTTCTATTTGAACACATACAATGAAGTCCGCCCTTTGTCCTGATTTGTTGCTTCAGATCCACATAGTAAGTTTTCTGTGAACAGTCCCCAAGTCAAAAATTACCTGTACAATCTAGTCAGGAAAGAGTACTCGGTAACTAAACACAAGAAAGTCATGCACCATGTATAGATAACCACAGAATTGTTAGAACTGTTCTTCTGTCTCTAATGGTCAGTATTTCAAATATTCCTCTCAGACACATCACAAAACAAAATTCTGCAAAACCCTGAACAGAAGGGTATCAAGGACCACAAAGTCAATTTCTAGCTCAGCATTTTAATAGTCTCATTATTATACTAGGTTTGACACATGGATTCAAATGGTGTGTCTGTATCAGCATTCTAGGGCTTTAGAAAAAAATCTCACATTTGTAGCCTCCTTTTGTACACTGGTTGGCATTGCAGAGTGATCTAAGAGTGCCCGAGCTGAATTCCTTTCAGATGTATCTAATCCAGAAGATGAACTCCAAGATCATATTTAATGCTATCAAACCACTAACAGACACTCAATTCACAAACTGAAGCCTCTGAACTGTGCAGAGCGTGGACATCAGGTTCTTAGCACCATCATTTTTGACACTATAAATCCTCTTCTACTGTGCTGCATTAATTTGAAAGCTTTAATGTCAGCTATGATATCAATGTTTGAAATACATAAATGTTTCTATGCTGTCATTCATAATGACATAATGCTGAGCAATGTTTGGGCCTTTGTGCAAGTTCTCAAGTGAACTGCTTTCAATTACAGAAGAGATGACTTTCCCACAAAGTCAACATTCAATGGGAGACACATTTCTTTTAATAGTGCATGCAATTTTTTGGCCAAGGAGCACTTGCTTCTAATCCAGGGCTTGCTTTTCTTGCTGCCTTTTTGTGGTACCTGCTACCTTTCTACAGTTTTAATTTCCCTCTTAACTACAAACGTCTGAAGCATCAGCAGCAAGAGTAACTCAAACAGCAGGGAACAGAGGCCAGCCACCCTAGTGAGCATGAATGTTAAGGAAGCTGACACAAAAAACCTGAACAAAATACTTTTCCATTTTCTGCATCTTAACAACGTAAAAAAAAAAGTCTTATAAGTACATATCCAGTACGCTCTGATTTTTATCCACTGTTTCTACATTCAGCAATCAGCGTAGGTACTGTTATATCATTTTGTACCACTACTGACTTTTTTTCCCATGCGTACTGTCTTTGTTAAAACTGCTTCTGTAATAGCATAACTTCTGGTGTTGAAACTAGGTCCACAGTACAATCTGGCTAGCTTAATTTGTCATCACACATGCTCAAATTGACAACATTCAACAATCACAAAAAGCAATGGTTTCAGTATGGAAATCCTGGTAACTGATATATCCTGTACTCCTGTACAACTGTTTCTGCCATGGCACTCTGATAAACCATACAGTGCTACACTGCAATGTTGAAGCACTGTAATGGCAGCAGGAAAGAGATTAGATATGTAGATTATTAAAGGAATAGATTATGTCTAGAATCTTCCATCTCTCTGTGGGAAGAATTCAAGCTCACAATGGTTTTTTTGGCTCAGTTTGAGGTTTAATGTTTTCATGGTAGTCTTTCTGTTCCATTCCTCTGCAAAACAAGTTAACAGAGAGTGGGGAAAATTATTTATTAGACTGCTGGGGGGAGGTTGATTTTCTCTTAGAGTATTTATCACATTCTTTCAAGTCTCTGTGGTTCAACATATTTAGCTACATCAAAGCCAAAGCATGCACTTTTGAGTTCCTCATTTACTGCTAAAATCCACATTCTTGGATGCCGAAATGTTTACTACACTTTCTCCAAGCTTAGGAGTTAGTGGTCTTCTAGCTGTATCAGTACCAAAACTATTTCAGATGATTGCAGTCTGCAAGAATATTTTCTAAAAATATTTATTAAGAGAAGAACAGGTTCGTTGTTTACAATGAGAAGTGTAAATTAAGGCTAAATGTTTACAGGAAAGCTCTTTTTATTCCTTCTACCCCTGCAGCCATATTCTCAGTCATACGTCAGCTCTGAAAACTTGAATTTAAAACATGAAATAAAATTGGTGTCATCTGCCATCACAGTAAAACACCAGGGTTCACATTGTGCTTTGAAGACAATGGAAATTTTCTCTTCCAGGTGTCAAGGTTACCTCACACTACGCTTCTAAACTAGCAAATTGTACCCCAGATGCCCATGTCTCTACTCTCAGCTCATCTCAAACATCTGAGATATATCACCAGATGTCAAGCTGAGAGACACCTAACAGCAGCAAAATATTGCTCACCATGCTGAGTGTATAACAGACCTGCTGTAAATTTTTCCACTTCTGTTGATTACTCATTAGTACTTCAGCTGGTTAGAGAAAGCATGGGAGAGAGCTGCAAGCTGAACCCTGTTTCTCAGGGTTGCTGTACTCAGGGTTGATAGACACATTTACAAAAGGCTTCATGGCAACTTGTTCCCTATGCATGAAGGAAATAAAACAATGGATGAAGCAGAACATAAGAATTTCAGAGAAAGGTTTTCACCTTGAAAACAGATACTTACTATGATTCCTCCCACTCATAATCTAGAATCAGTCTCTTACCAGGTATCTGAAAGTATTACATCACTGTAGTATAGTAACTTTCATTTAAGAGTATTGAAAGGTTTTCCGCACCACCCAGAAATAAGGAAATCAAAAATGACTTCACATTACACACCATCTTGTTGGGGGGGGTGGGGGGGGGTGGGGGAAGAGATAGCAAAAAGCCTACTTTCAGACTACATAAAAGCAGAGTAAGCAGACAGCAACCTTCCCAACTTCCTGTTTCCACAAAGTCCAAAAAGTCCAAGCCATAAATTACTGCGTCTGGCAATAACAGCACAAAACACTCAAATGTGAAGTATTTGACAGCTTGAGATACACGTTTGACCAAATTAACAGTCAGCATCTTCAAGCCACTGTTAAATTGCAAGGTTTGTCCTCTTGCTGAGTATTGGTCCCTCTGTGCTGACTCGTTACTATCACCAGAAATCTCTTTCCTTTTTCAAAGACATGCTGATTACACACAAGCTTGATATTGAGGAAGCTAAACAAGCAGCTTGCTGCACTAATTTGTGTGCAGCTATCACGTTTACCTCGCAGTTTCTGAAAAGCCAGAATACTTTCCACATATACGCTAGAAAAGTAATTCAATAGACTTCAATCCTTTTTACAAATTAGCCTTCAACCGGCAATTTTCACTGCAAAACTATTATAACAATTTGCTTTTCTGTAGAAAACCGATTCAGTTCAAGCAATAGCTATTCAACAGAATTTTCCAAGATAAGTACACAGATTTGTCAGTTTGCATGTTCAGAAAGGTCTTTATAGACTATTAATATATTTCCTACTCTATGTATGGATTGTATGCTACTTTGGTATATTATGGTCCATCAAAATCTCACCAAAAAAGAAAAAAAAAAACCAAACACAACCAAAAATCACTTGCTTCATTCATCTAATCAAGAACCCCCACCACCCCATCACCCCCCACCCAAAAAACCCACCATAGCATTGAGGAATGGAGGAAATTTTCAGTCCTTAAATAAGCAGCCACCACTCATTGAGAAGCAGGTAGACAGAACTTCCTCTAAAAATAACACTGCTTACAGAACAGATAGCAGGATTAATCCCCAGTCATCAAGTACAATAAAAGCCTTGAATGTTTTTGCTATGAGCAAGAGGACAAACCAGTCTTCTCACCCAGAAACATGCCAACAATCCAACATGATGTAGTCACAAAGGCAAAAGAAATTCTTGCCAAAAAGGTTATTGTTTCAACATTTAATATATGATAGAAAAATATACCTAAACCAATATGCTTTACACCATGTAATAATGAAAATTGCTCTTGTGGAGCCCAACAAAAAAGCAGCTATAAACCTGTACAAAAATCACAGTTTACTAAAGATGCACATGAAGAGTTAAACTAGAAAGCAATAGTGTTCTTCTAGTCCATTTAGAGCAGCTATGGACGGTTAATGACAACTAAATATCTTTATTGGATGCTTTGTTTAGGACTGTCAAATAGAAGACAATCTGAGGAAAAAAATCAAGTTCGTAGTAGTTTTCATTCAGAATACATTAATCAAATTTATGCTACAAGGTAGAAGACCTACATACCTTTTTCTTATATTTTTGTGGTTGCTGTATAACTTTGGTCTACTTGTTAAAAGAAAATAGTTAGAATAACTTAGGGGCATTAAACTTTTTGGTTCTCCTTTTATAAAAAACTTCTCATCTATCATGAGAATTCCACTTACATTCTCCTAATGTGCCTGAAACTTGTTGGTTTGGTTTTTTTTAGATGGTTCTTATTCCAGAGGTCTTTCGACTTGTTCTGGCAATTTGCAAATGCTGCCAATCCCTAGCAACAACCTGCATGTTTTAAAGCTGTGTATTTCTTTTATCATCAAGTTACATTACAGAAATTCAGTCCCATTCAAAGAATGTGTTTAACACCTTTCAAAGGTACACGCTAACAGCGGTGTATCTATGATTTTTTAAAATTTTTTTTAGGTTTTAGCTGGTTAGAAAGAGTACATGAAGCATTACATAATTTGAAAAAGGCCATTCCTCTGTGACTTTATTCAAGAGTAGAAATAAAGAAACTTGCAGAGTATTACACTACCCATACTTAGTAACAAGTATTACACTAATTACTATACAGTTTTCTGAAAAAAAAAAATTCTAGTGAATTAAAATACAGAAGGGTGAAGTAATATGATCTACAGCTCTAACTTCAAGAAATACAATTATCTAAATATTTGTTAAGTAAGAAGCTGTTAAAAAAAAACAGTTCCCAAGAGTTTCAGTTAAAAAAATTCTATGATTTCAAAATTAGATGTGTTCCATTAGTGGTTGCACAAAACTCCCACAGCCTTTGGCTCTGCACATTTTACTGAAATGTATAATAGAACAAATTGTGGAGCACCCTGTTAAGAGCCAATAGTGGTAGAAGCTGTATTAAAAAAATAGACTAAGAAAGAGATTATTATATAAGGGCTAGACATAAGAGGAAGGGAAAGAACAAAGAAAATAATAAAAAAAATTGCAAAGCTTCTGAAGGAATATGATTTCGTCCCAAAGGCCTTCTTACATATTGAAGGGCTGGTTTTGGGTGGAGAGGGGCAGGGTTTGGTTTGGGGTTTTGGGGGTTGTCTTCGGTTGGTTGGTTAGTTTTTGTTCTTCCGAACCACAGAAGTAACCACAAATCAATGCAATGGAGAACTAAAAATAACTAGAAATAGTGATACCAATTCCCTTAAGTTGCAAGGCATTTTTCCTCATAAACATCTCAAGTGGAATAGATATTTGCAACAAGAGATTAGTAAAAGCCATGCAAAACTATCAATTTTCTCTTCACCAAGTCTGAGTGTTTGCAGATAGGTAAGCTTCAGGGATTCATCTCACTCTCACTACCTGATCAAAACTGTACAATACACAATTACCGTGTGGGGTGGCATGAATCCAACCATGCTGAGAATGAAGGCTGCAGCATGTGGCTACACAATGCAACCTTTTTACCTGACCATCTCCCATCCCAACATGCACTATATGGGTAGAGCTAGTGGAGGAGTCGCTGCTAATATGTGGGGTCCTAAACCTGAACTTTAAAGGCCATTTGCCATGGAGATATAAATAAATAAAATGCACCAACAGGTAAATGCCCTCCTCCTGCCACCTTCTCAAAACTCTGCTTCATGAACTTCCAGAGATAGTTTTTGCTATTACTGCATAGTAACAGAGAGAGAAGGATAAGGATGATTTCAACTTTGTAAAACTGGTATTGATTTGACATGAAAGAGAATAGTGAATAAATGGCTCCAAACAGACGATAGCCACATAACTTATTATTTAAAGGTGCAAAGCTCTCCCATTTGTAGTACTTCGCTTTCTTTCAATTACTTAGAAGACTGATAATCTACGCTGTGCATGGCAAGGGTTAAAACACATTCTGGAGATACTATGGATACTTTAAGTCCAGATGTTAAGAATGATGGATGTGCAAGTCAAAACTCAATCACATTCACTAGTGAGAACTACTTGATGATATGGAGATCAGAATGAACAGTAAATCCTGAACACAGACAAAGGTGTAATGGTTCTAATGTATCAATTAAAGACTGTGGCAATTGCTCCAGATAGTATTTCTGAAAATAGACTATCTCAAAAGAAATGAGAATTCCTTAATCACTGTAATGGCAATAGTGCATTAGGTTCTGAAAAAAAAAAAAAAAAAAAAAAAACGTGTTTGTCATCATTGAATAAACTTTTGTGGACAATAAAAACTTGAATTTAGCAGAACGTAATGGAAAATACCTAAATGAGAGCACATGTAGTCCATCAAGAATGCCCCATTTAAGGTGGACAAGCTAAGCATAGACCATGGTGTGACAGTGTCATTAATTGCTACAAAAGCAAACGAATTAGAAAACAGTAAATTCACAAAGTCTGAGGTTCCTGTTGCAGAACTTTTTAACTAACAGTTCTTAAGTGTAAGAAGCCATCATAAATATTACTGATACAGTAATATCAGTCAGTTGTATGATTGGTTACAAAACTTGCGTTTGGGAAACAGGAACATACATGACCCAAAAAAATTTCCTCATGTATAACTAACAAAAATACATAAAAAGGATGTAATAAGAATTCTCTTGTGAATCATGCGCAATACTGTCTTAAATTCGTGCTGCCAGGCAATACAATCATGTGATTCAAACGCTGTCTCTTTTATAGTCACTATGTATTTCTGTGCATTTCAAAGTATGCTGCATTGAGAGGAGACAGCCCTTGAAGTAAGAACCAGCAGAGTCCTGTTGGAAGCCATAACAATCAAACCTACCATACTGCCAAGCTCAGACTGTACTATAATTATAAATAATTCCTCAAATATGGGATCGCTTTATATAAAAAGTGACAAAACAGAGGCTGGAGACCCCTTCATGGAGCTCAAAGCAAGACAACACCCACCGTCAAAGGAAGAACAGCTCTCACTTAAACTTACAAACTGCAAAAGCCTATAAAAGCCTTCAAAGTTCTCTACTCTGTTTTTTTCCCAATCCTAACCTCTACTCTATAACCTCTGATTGGACATAGGAGGGAGGATTCCTCCATGGAGCTCAGAGAATGCTGACACCCATGCCCGAAGGGACAGCAGCCCTTGTCCTTACTTCTGGAGTACCACAGCCTGCAGAAGACCCCAAAGGTCTCCACTCTGGACTGTCCCCATCCCTAAACTTCCAATATATAACTGCAGCCCAATCTTAAATTGTATAGAATAAAATTATTAAGTACTGAACTGAAAAAAGGGCAAGTGGCACCTCTCTCCATCTTTAAAAAGTGAATGTTTTCCTTTTCAAGACTCTCATCCTCTAATTTAACACTCAGATTTTTGAGATAGCTGCCCACTTAATAGATATATTCAGCTGAATTTAAAGAAATACATATTCTTTTAAAAATAATTATTAGTTCCTTTTTTGAGCTGACACTTTTTCTTTGTCTGGAACTATATTTATTGGTTTTTAGCTTTCTGAAATTAGCCAGCTAATATTTGGCAAGAATAAGTGAAAAATCTTTAACTAGTGCAATAGATTTTAGCAATCTTGCTACTTTTATAGAAATAGACATTGATTTTTCATGAAAGCAAGTACTGCTGAAAAGGAATATTAAAACAGTTCAAGTAGTGCAGGAAAAATATGCAACACTAAAAGAGAATGAAGATTATACTATAGTTGATCAAAATTGTGCAGAAGCTTAGATACACAGCATGCAATAACTTCCATTTAAAGTGAATTGCCTAAAACAAGGCAAACTTGTCATAATAGTCTAAAGGTCTTCTGAAGAAGAAGAGATATACTGAAAGAAAGGCTTTTGCATATCTCTATAGATAATAACAGACCTTTCTCTTACATAGAAAGTGCTGAATGTATAATTAAACACTAAACAGTCCTACAGACATTGTTATATTCAGAACTGTTCCATAGAGAAAAATCATCTCTTTCACAGGTCTGACAATGGTAAACTCAAATTTTATACAAGAGCTCAACATCTATGTCAATCAAAAAGACTGATTTGTAAGATACACACATTTATCAGTCTAAGTAAAACTGATCGTGCTCCTGTTTAGTGTACTTAGTATCACTTGCCCACATGATCTGCCACAATTCTATCTTTGTAAATAAAGGCACATATTAAATGTATTACATTATCTACAAGAATCACAAAAATACCAAGAAATCCCTTATCTCCTTCACATGGCCATTTTAGTCAAATTAGAAAGAATCAAATCCAGTAGAAAAGCTTAGGAAAAAAGAACAATCAACACTTTCAGATCTTATTTTTAAAAGTTAATGGCTTTGTTTAAAGAGATTTGAGTCAGAGCCACAATTTAGGGCCATGAAGATGATTAAAGGATTGAAGCACCTGTCTTATGAGGAGAGGCTGTAAGGGCTGGGACAGTTCAGCTTTAAGTCAAGTCTCAGGGGAATCTTGTCAATGTGTATAAATACCTAGTGTGAGGATGTAGGAAGTTGGAGCCTGACTCTTCTCAGTGGTATCCAGTCAGAGGACAAGAGGCAATAGGCAAAGATTGAA